>NW_011888855.1:5339988-5341899 GCF_000151845.1 Pteropus vampyrus
TCCCGACTTCTGCTGGAGAAAGTCATCGTTATTTCAGCCAGCTCTCCCTACCCCCAGACAGACCTGGGGAGCAGTCACCATGGCTGTGGGATAGGCTGACTGTGAAGGGACAGTTCCATGGATGATCTTTTCAAGAGAGTCCAGAAGAGGCTGCCCTACAAGGTCAAAGTAAGATAAGGAGGTATCTTTAGAGCCAGAGAAGTGAAGACCCAGCCAATATCTTAGCTTCTAGATCCAGGAAGAAGATTGCAAAGTAGTATATAAACTTCTCCCCAAATCTGGATCCTAGAACTATTTCACACTAGTTTAAAAAAGGTAGTTCAGTGTGACTCAGAGGTCATCCTGTTTCATACAGCTTAAATAAACCCTTGGAACAGAGCACCACGAGACAGTGAGGAGGCTGGGAACAGGCAGAGGCTGGGGAGGTCAGGATTCGAAGGGAGCCGAAAGGCCAGAGACAGTTACTGGCCCGGAAGGGATAGAAAGAGAGAAACCTCAGTAACTTACAGACAGATTTTGCTGGCCTTTGGTGCACAAAGAGAAAGAATGGGCAGGTGAAATGGGCCTTGAGGGAGGGTAATGGCTGCCCCAGCTCTGAGATATTTCGTCCACAGCCTGACCTAGAGCAAGGAAAGGGCCTGCAGAGGAGATGGCATCCTAGCCTGTTGAAGGGAACTATACCTTACGTTCACTCAACAGATTTGAATTATTCCGAGCCTGGCAGAAGCCATTTGAGATAGAAAAATGAATAAAAGGACAGCTTCTCACTAGCACTTAGCAGATTATGAGTGTGCAGTAAACAATGTTCTATAGCTAGATACCCTCTCTGCTCAGGGACCCCAAGATGAGAGCTTATAGATGCCAAATTCTCCCAGATGCAGGTCCAGAGTCCCCAGGTGTCTGAGTCAGAGCCTCTATAGATAGGATGCCTGGGAATCTATGTACCTTCATCAGGTCAGCAGCCCCAGAAAACCTTCCCAGAAGGGACCCATAATACCTTATGACTTGGAAACTACATGCTGGGTTAAGGACGTCACTCCCAAGTATATTACTGGAAGCAGGACTCCACGCTCCCTGATTAAAACGCCTCTATATATTGAGGGATAGAACTGAAAAGATGAGACTGAAAAGAGGATATGACTCTTTGAAAGAGAACCGGAGTCAGCCTACATGACAAACGGCTGTCCTTAATGTGGTTTCCTCCTGGGGGTTACAACATGGCATGAAGTGACTTAGAGACAGAATGATCTGCAGCCAGCCTAACTACTGGCGGGAAGGTGGGGAGAGGGAGAGGTGGGGAGAGTATCAGATAAGGTTCTTTAGTTGTAAACAATGTATGTCGGAAGGAAGGGGGCAAGAGGGGAAAGGTTTGAACTCTGGCTTGACTAACGCATGATCCTGGGAGAGCTACTTAAACTTTCTGTGTCTGTTTCCTCCTTCATAAAAAGGGATAATATCTTATTAAGGCCTGCTGGGAGGATTAAGGGAATAATACACGTGAAGTTTTAGCATAGTACCTTGCACACAAGAAGTGACCAGTAAGTGTTAATTGTGGAGGTTTCCTCACATACACTTTTCAAAAATATCTCCATCTAACATTGCGTTAGCATCTCATCCCTTCTCAAAAGGAAACATCTCAAAGTCATATCTAGTTACTGCATTCAAATTCAAGCCCAAAATTTCTAGGTAGCATTTATTTCTCCCCCCTCGATAACCTACTAGCTATGGACTAAATGGTTAATTCATCCACCACCAACATACCCTACTGATAAATGAGAGAAAGGAAAAAAAGAGAGAGAGAGCAAATATACCCTACTGATAAATGAGAGAAAGGAAAAAAAGAGAGAGAGAGCAAATGTCAAGATTATATGATTCAGAAAGCAAAGAGCTGTAGAGAGAATCCTGCTCTTC
>NW_011888855.1:5344204-5366274 GCF_000151845.1 Pteropus vampyrus
CCCAACTGACTGGAGATTTAGAGTTTAGCTAAGGTAGAGGGCCAAGGGAGTTACAGGGTCACTACCTCTTGAAAGCAGCAATAACGAAAAAAGGAAGAGGTACAAAACAGGACAGGAGGAAGGCTAGCAGGTAGTAAGAGGCCCGCTGAGTTGCAAAGCATCACCTCAGTGTGCAGGGGGAAGCTCAATCAGACAGAAAGGTGGTGTCTGTGCCTTCCTTCAAATCTGTCAGAGATTTACTCTCAGAAAAATAAGAGCACTTTCTAATGATCTCTAAAATTAATGCCTCTTCTTTTCTCTCATTCTATGATTCCAGCTTCTCTTAAAGTTTCCCCAGCCCCTGCTGCCAGAGGGCAGGTGGGGACCCAGCCCAGACATTATCTGATAAGCACCTTTCACCCCCCACTGAGAGTGGTACCCACTGATTCATGCACAGCCAAGTCATGTGCTCCCCACTGGGTCAGACCCAATGGTGAAACTCCCTATGGTCAACTCAGAGCCAGTTGCCAAAGGAGCAGGAAACCTGTCAGGCAGTCCGTGACACCCCAGGGCCCTCCTGGGCCTGTTGACAGGTATAGGAAGGAGAGGATGCTTGTGATAGAGGCTATGCCCTGGGCCTGTATACTGACTGACCGTTGCTGGGACTACACTGTGGGCCCTGAGGAAGATGGTCCTGTAAGGGGGTTAACCTCACAGACAGCAGATCCTAGAGCTCTCAACAGAAGAGGCATCAGGCAGAACCAGAGGGCTTTTGGGATGCTATCTCTATTGCTCACTACACATCCCTAGGGCATGTCTATTCCACAGCCTCTTAAATGTCCCTTCACATCTCTAGTCCATCCCCTGGAACAGGGCTAGAAACTTCTAGAAAGGCTGCCCATCAGCAGGCTCTGTCCTCACACCATACCCCAACAGAACTACCATCTTACCAGAACTGCTCACTTCCCTTTGCAGCCTGCCTCCTCGGTTCCCCTTCTTTCCCACTTTGGATGGGCTACTCACCCATGCTGCCTGCCAAGCTCAAGCCTGTGCTTTTTTCCCATAGTGATGCTCTTCCCTTTTCTACATGAGAATCAGCCCAGGCCTGCACTGCCCACTGCCCAGGGCTTCTCCAATCAAAACTTGCAATCAGATATCCCCGAGGGGGAGGCCACCTGAGCTGGCTTGGAACAACAGCTCGACCAGGATGGTTTAGACTGATGATGTTTACTTGGACTTCTCACTGTGTGTCACTGGTCCAGGCTCACCAAATTCCATGCATGGCTTCTCCACCCTCAAGTCCTGAATTTTATTCCTTCCTGGACAGCTCAAATTCTAGCCTTTATCTAGGCACATGGGAAGTTCTCAAATATACGTTGAATTAACAAATGAATGCATGGATAAATGACATACATCCTCAAGGTATTTTTCTCCAAGAAGTATATACAGTTGGTATATATTTCTGAACTTTTAAATGTCAGAATCAGTCATTCTATTGTCCTTACTCGCACATAAAAATCAACTTGGTTGGTTAGAAAATTCTTAAATTTCAACTGTGTCCCATGGTAACCTGGTTTTTCTAACTACATGCTTACACGTAGGACTTTTCTCTTTTGTTCTTGAAGTTCAAAAACGTTGCCAGTCCCCCTAAACCTCCTGACCAGTCTAATATCACTAAGCAAGCGTGATATACCCAGACACTGGGTACTTCCTGACACTTATAATTTTATGCATAAAGCACCAACCATTTAAGTATTCTTGCCAAAAATATTGAACTATTTACAGGAAACACAGAAAAGAGAGAAACACATTAAATGACACTACAGAGAAGTTAATAGACAAATCCAGATAGTTGGACATTCTGTAAAACAACTGACTCAGTTTCTAAAGCATAAAAAAGTAAATAAAAACAGAAGGAGGTGTATTCTAGATTAAAATAGATTTTAAAAATAACAACTTTTAGCTGTCTGTCACTACATAACAAATTATCCCCAAAATTTAGTGACTTAAAACAACAATAAACATTTATTATCTCACGATTTCTATGGAGCAGGAATTAGGATGTGGATTACAGGGTGGTGGGGCACTATGAGGGTGCAGCCAGGGCGTGAGCTGGGGCCGAGGACTTAGCTGAAGGTCTAACTGGAAGTAAGAATGCACATCCAAGTTCGCTCGCTCACGTGGCTGGGAAGTTGATACTTGCTAGCGGGAGGCCTCAGCGTCTCCCCATGTGGACCTTTCCACAGTCTGTTGAGTGTTCTCATAAGAGAGCACCTGGCTTCTCTTGGAGTGATCTTGCCAAGAGAACACAAGGCGGAAGACCAACAATCTTTTATGACCCGGCCTTGGAAGTCATCCATGTATTATTACTTCTGCTACATTCTTTGTAGAAAAGCAAGCCACTTAATCCAGCCCACACTCAAGGGGAGAGGGCTTAGTCTCCATCTTTTGAAGGGAAGAGTGTCAAAAAATTTGAGGATATATCTTAAAAATACCATCGCGAGTAAACATAACATGCACTTTGGATTGTGGTTTAAGACAAAGCAATTGTAAAGACATTTTGTAAACATGCAGGGAAATTTTATTATAGGTAAATATTAGGCAACACCAAAGATTATTGTTAATTTTAGTTGGTATGATAGCTCCAAATCTCACATTGGAGCTATGTGAGAAAATACATTTTCAGAGATTTATACTAAATATATAGAAAGGATGAGTTGAAGTCTGAGATTTGTTTTAAAATACTTCAGCAATGTATTGCATACTTGAAAAATGCTAAGAGTAAATCTTAAAAGTTCTCATCATAAGAAAAAAATGTGCAACTATGTATGGTGACGGATGTTAACTAGACTTATTGTGGTTATCATTTCACAATATATACAAATATTGAGTCGTTATGTTGTACATATGAAACTAATATTTTATACGACAATTACACCTCAATTAGAAAAATAAAATACTTCGGCAAAAATTAAAGGAAAGGAAACAGAAGGAAAGAAGAAAAAGAAAGAAGAGAAGAAAAGGGAATAGATGAAGCAAATGTGGTAAAATATTCATGACTTAAAATCTGGATGGTAGGTACATGGGGAAATCTGTTGTCCTAATGCTCTCGTGTGTGCTAGAAATTTTTCATAATTAAACTTTGTTTTAAAATGCTAGCAGGCTATAGCCAGATATAGATCTCATTTTGCTTATCTTGCCTGGAGCGTGGTGAGCCCTTCCAATTTGCATAGATCTATCTTTCCTCAGCTCTGTGTTTTCTTCTATAATATCTTATTCCTTCTATTTCATCTGCTCTGCTCTCTTCTCCAAGAGCCCCATTACCCGTGTGTCAGAGCCCTGCCCTCTGTCCTCCACATCTGTCTTTCCCCTCTTTTGGCTCCTCTGCATTCAGGGAATGCATCTTGAGTGTATGCTGATCAGCAGTCTAGGTAAACCAGAGAGTATGAGAGTAAGCAGGGGGTTGTGTGCATGAGACCTCAAAGAGCAAGGGATCCCTGTGGGGCTCCTTATCAAGAAGTGCCCCCTCATGATCTCCCCCTCCTCTTGACAGGCCACACAGTGCCAAAGGAAGGACTCTCTTCACCAACAACCATCAGAAGTGAGTCCCCTGGCAGGCCCCAGAAGTACCCCATGCCTGACTCCCACCTATAATCAACACAAGCTTAGAAAGGAAAGGCCATGACATCTTCCTTCCTTCCTTCCTTCCTTCCTTCCTTCCTTCCTTCCTTCCTTCCTTCCTTCCTTTCTTCCTTCCTTCCAGCATTTGATTCTCCACCACTGATCTTCTGACACTGTAAGACTCTGTAAGACAGGTTCGGTCCCCGGACTTGGAGGTGAGGAAGACAACCAGTGTGTACAACTGTTACCCACATGCCACCATTTCTAGTTTTAACATTATCAGGTGACAGACAGCACTTGACTTTGCCTGGAGGTTGGAGGACAGGGGACCCATTGCGCAGGACCTTGTAGGCCATGCCAAGGAGGCCTCCAAGAAGCGTGGGCCGTGCCTTTTAGGAAAAGGGTGGCATGGAGGACATGCTTGGTTGCATTCTAAAAAAATCATTCCATCAACCATATGGGAGACAAATTGGAGGAGGCAAGACCAAAGGCAAAGAGGTCTCTTAGGAGGTTGTTTAGAAGTCCAGGATATCAGCTATCACTTTAATTCCAGCAGTGTTCACATACCTGACCCACACCTACGGGCATCTCCAGACCACAAGCTCTCACCTAAGTCATGCAATTTCCCCAAACTCTTTCTAAAATGGCACCTCTCATAATCTATCAAAACAATGGCAGATGGAAAGTGAGATTTAAAGGAACAGCCTTGTATCTGCTAGTCTAGAAAAAAAGTAAATTATATGAAACATGGATGCTTTAGTTATTTGTGATTCAGACATCACATGTGACTCTTCTTGTCACTTACCTGGAGCCAACCACAGCATCACAGTCCAGACAAGAGATGCCAGTGCTGTACGAGCCAGGTGAGTGCTGGTGGAAAGGGAAATGAGGAAACAGATACGCGACAAGCTCAGGAAGGAGAGCCAAAGCCCTCAAGTCCTCGTGGTTTTGCCAACCAGCCCCTCAATTGCATCTGCAACTTGCTGGTGTCCTGTCTGTGGCCTGGCTGCCAGGGACCAGCAGGAGACAGATTTCAGATGGACTCCAGCCTTCACAGTGTCAATCATAGGTCCAACCAGGTGAGAGGCTAATTCTGGAAGAAGTCAGCATGCCAACAATGGAGATATGTCTAATGGGCACGTGGAAGTTTTGAGGTGCATGAGAAGGAGGTGCTGAGGACACCCTTGGGGCCATCTTACGCAGTATCTACGTTTCTCAGGGCTTGGAGTAACCAGCAGCTCTCAGGACGTACTCAACCTGTGCCTAGTTCACTGAGCAGAAGCGGTCCATCAGCATCCTCACCAGGTTGCCTTTATCCAGGGCTTCTGCCAAGCCAGATGGAAAGAGTCACTGGGCTTCTGCCTCTCAGTCTGTCTCAGCCTCTCTCTCTCTCTGTTTCTCCACAATATGCAGTCCCAGAACACAGAGACTTATTAGATTACAGGCTTCCTAATTAGATTTCCTTGAAGTTTTCTCTCTGAAGCATTTAGTACTCTGACTGTGAATTTACTGGAGTTTCCTTGTTTGTATGTTTTCTTATAAGACAGAGACATTGCATATTGCAGACCCTGGTCTGCACCTGTGAAAGGTATGGGATTAGGAAGTGGGCTGAGCCTCTCTTCTCTCCTCCTGTGACCTAGACAGGTGTGGCCAAGGCCACAACTGTGACCCCAGTACCTAAGGATAGACCACATGCATAAGTGTCTATGGGCCTGAACAGGATCCCAGTTCCTCCTCCAGCTACCCCATGTCACTCTTCTTGGCTGCAGTAGTGGAGATGAAAGCAGCTGTTCTTCTGACTCAAAGAGCTTATTTTCTTCTCCAAATAGCAAGTTGGGCCCTGATGCCATCTTAGGACTGCCCCTTACCTATTTCCTTCTGGGAGAGGTAATGCTCTTGTCCAAGAAAGGAGAAGGTTCTCAGGTAGGAGACAAAAGAAAGGATTTTTGATGACAGGAGCAAGTGACTACAGCATGGACAGCCATGCTATTCCAGAGTTGCGAGCATAGTCTATCGGGGTCACAGATGCTACCAGGCCCAAGACTACTGAAAATGAAGGTGTCACCCCATCGAGATGATAGAGCCTAGCTGGGGCCCCACAGATCTTACCCTCCCTTCCTCTTTGCTTCTGCCCAGCTCTTGCCCTGAATTTTGTGAGGGTTCTCCATTGGAAGATGCAGCAGCCCCACTGCAAAGAGAACTTTCTGCCATGGGTCTCATTGATTCACCAATCAATTGCCACTAGCCAGCACTGTCCCACCATGGAGGACGCTTTGCCCCTCAGAGCCCATGGCTGCCAGGCAACAGAATGGTCTCACTGTGACCAACAAAGCACCTGCAATTAATTTTCCACACTCAAAAAAGGAGATCTGAGTTTCAACCAGGCTAGGTCTCTGGGGAAAATGCACATATTTATCTTGCCCACCCAGAGGAAAAGCCAAATTCAAAGATGAATTAATAAATAAATAAAAGGATATAAATTAAATCCAAAGGAAGGAAGGAAAGAAAGACAAGACAAGACAAGACAAGACAAGAAAAATAAGGAAAGAAAAGAAAAAAAAGGAGGAAGAAAGGAAGGAAGGAAGGAAGAATAAATTTCTGAGAAGAATTATACATGTAGGTCTTTCTCCATCATTGAACCAGCCACTCCACAAACCTACCTGGGAACCTTCTAAATTTCCAAGTGCCTGAAAGAAAGATGAATGGTCTCCAGGAGGAAGAGCTCACATTTACTGAGCACCAATCATGTGCCAGGCGCGGTTCTAAACATTTTGCATACAAGATTTCTTCAGCCCCATTTTACAAATGAGGAAACTGAGGATCGTAGAGGTTAAGTAGTCTGCCAAAGGTCACTCAACTGGTAAGGAGGAGAACTGAGATTTGGACTAGAACTTAAACTCTTAGCTGCTAAGCAATATCACCTTCAAATGGTGGGAGAGAGTTGTTTCAATCTGCTTGATACATCTCCAAATTCAAGGATAGGAAGGTGTTCTCTCCTATAAGCACATCTTAAAGTCCTTCCCCTGATCTGCATTAACCCATAAAACAACTCAGATCCATTTAGTTAATACCTCAATCTTGATATTAAAATACTTGTGACATTCAAACCCATATCCCCAGCCTGGCCCAGACAGTGTGTGTCAACCTTCCCCCACTCCCCCCAACCCAATCCCACCACAGGCCATGCAATGTTCACCCACTGATTGAAATAATGCAATTAGGGGATATAGAAAATCCATTCCACATGGTGCCATCTGCATTCTCTTCTGACAACTAATTTGATTGGTGTTCTGTAATCAATAAAGCACTCACACAGCAGCTGGATAATTCACTTCAATTTTTCCTACACCATTTATAAGTGAAAAACACTTCCTCTCCTGCTTCTTCCTGTGACCCAGGAAAACAAGCTCATGAAATGGCGAAGAATGTACCTAAAGCGAGTTGTGCTAGATCCACAAAGACAGTTCCCACTTATGGATGGGTGTTCTCAGCCGGAAGCAGTGGCACCCATCCTTCTATTTCCCAGCCTTACCCATTCTCTAGAGGCAGAAAGGAAGTGCAGTCTCAAGGAGATAGTTGGCCCCAAGTAGTCATCTGGGCAGAATCTGAATCCTGATATTTCCTCCACACAGGAGGATTTGAAGGTCAGTCTCTGGGTGAATGGATGGGTGGGCAGATGGGCAAGAAGGGCGGAAGGATGGATGAATGGATGGGTAGGCAAGTGTACATGCAGACATACGAAATGGCAAAAAAAGGGAAAAGAAAGTGTTGGTGAGAGGCAAAAAAGAAGAAGGGACTGGCACTACTGAAATGAAAGGAAGACACCCCTCTATCAGTCCTATGTTGATGACACAGTCCTGGTCAACGGTGACCATGTACCTTAGGTCAGGTTCCCTAAAGGCAGGAACTAAGGCAGGGATTTGGGTTCATGTGATCTACCACGCCCATATTCTCAGGAATATTTAATAGACTCAACAACTATTATTGGGAGGAGTGAGGGAACAGGACAAGGTAGAGGAAGGAGCAAGCAAGGATGTGACTGCAGCTGGACACTGGCTTCAGTCTGACACTGTGGCATGCTCTGAAGCACATACTGCCCCCAAGAGGTCAATCTCACCTTGAAGCAAGTGGACTGGCCTTTTGGAACCCTTCATCTGTCAGTTACTGGCCCTAGAAGATGGAGAGGTGGCAAAACTTCCTGGGCAAGGTAGCTCCCATTTGGCAGAGGGCAGTTCCTAGAGACTCACAGCACACAGCAGCCAGGGGATGGTAGGAAAGGGAGTCAGGACAGGGCAGGAAAGGTAGGGCAGGGCAGGCAGGAAAGGGAGTCAGGCCACCAATAGCATCCACCACGTTGTGTAATAAACTAAAGGAGCCAGAGAGCCAGAAGAGACCTCAGAGCCCTACCACCCAGGGAGGAAAGGCTGAGGCTTAAACCATCACAATAAAACTCTGGTATCCACACCCCCTGCTCTGGTGTGATGGCCTAAGGCACTTCCTTTTTTCACAGGCCATTCTTTAAAGAGCTAACCCAGAATGGTACAAGGTGTCAGGGTGACCTATCTCTCAGGCCTCCTGACTGAAGGCAGATGTAATATGCGGTTTAGGAGATGTTTATATCTTTAAGAAGACATTCAGCACCACACTTCAAAACTCTGAGCTGACTTCTGACATCTTCGAAAGATCCTATCCCTCTCTGTCCCCTAGAGCCATCACCTCTCTAGGACAAACATCACCCACATCATGACAGACCACATTGCATAAACTTCTGTTTCTGAACCCTGTGGAAATAAAGTGAGAACATGGCATTTTTGGTCACATACTCTTCTTGCATGAGAGTCACTACATCAGTACCATGAACACCTACCGGTCAGTCCACATGGTGACAAAGCAGCTCACTAAACAAAAATGCAATCATCCTGGTGCTTGGTCCACATGACGCCAAGAAGCCAGCACGGCTGCCCTGAGGGGTGCACTGAGCAGAACAACGATGGGCCAAACACATCCAGTCACCATCAGAGGTGCCATCTCATGCCCCCAAACCCCAGTTCCCCAAAGCCTGACAGCTCACAGACACCAGCTGAGCACAAGAGACCAACCCAAGAGAAGAAAAAGTAATACCCCCAAAAAGAAAAGGAAAATGATATACGAGGCAACAAAAGCCATTTCTGAGGGTGGTGACAGAGATACCTACACAAATGGCGGGTAAGTGAAATCTCAGATGTAGCTGTTATCAAGCAAATACAAGTTGGCACGTACAGAGCAACAGACCCACCTATGTGGACATATTCTGTGCTTAGATGATAAGAGCCTCTCAGTCCTCAAAAGGATGGCTCTAAGGAGACAGATGTGGAAAGGACATCATGATGGCTCACAGAGCTACTGAAAATTAAATTATCCCCTCCCCTGGGGATGGAGAGTGTGAGAGGGGGGTTGGCTTTTCCACTCAGACACTGTGAACTAGAGGCCTGTATAGGCTGCAGTGTCCCTGGAGGAACAACGTACACACTGGGATGGTGGATGGGGGTGTCCAGGTGGAGTGCCTCCTACACGATGACAGGAGTGTCCACAAGCTCAGAGGTGATGCATCTCAGGTAGATCTGCCATCATCCCACTGGAAATTCATCCCTGGAGGTGACTTGTTTGCTGCTTTTCGATTCTCTGAGATTAGCAAAGAAAATATTTGCGTATTCTTTTTACTTGGGAGAAAAACAAGAGCCTATTAAAGGAATTATCTCTCCCGACAAGAAGTAAACAAGGGGGTAAAACTGCTCTTGCCTCCCAGGAGCAAAAAAATCCAAGTCCAGCTCAGACTCAGGCAGCCCTGGGCTTCTGAGGTGAATGACCAGAGAAACCATGGAGTCTAAGCCCTCATTTTTACAAGGGAGGTGCCTGAGGCTCAGGGGAGGCAGAAAGCCAAGGTCTTAGGGCAGTTTAGTGGCAAGAACAGGCCTGGAACACAGGAATCTGAAGAACACATCTCCAGAAAGGCCAGAGGGTCCAGAGAAAGATTCAAACGTTTGTTAGTAGGGAACGCTTACCCCGCAATATTTAGAACATAGTACTTCCGGCACGCTGCCTTCAAATGTATAGAATTTGGTGTCACAGACCTGAATTCAAATGCTGTCTCGATGACTTACTGTCTTTGTGACCTTGGGCAAGTCATTTCACTTCTCTGTTCTTTGGTTTCCCCACCTGTACAAAGATGGATGACAATGTATGATCACAATGTTTGTGTAAGGGTTAAGTAATACAATTCATGTGAAGTGCTTAGCATATTATAGTCTTTTAGATCTAACGGTAAATTCCTCAATCAATGGTAGCTGACATTTATGAATCTAAGTTGTTATAATTATCTGTAAACAGAAAGCAGTGGGCAAAGATATGGGTAAATGCAAGTCATGTTCTTTGTGAAAGTGTAGTAAATATTTGTTGTTTGCCTTCCTGGATCTATGCCTGTTCAACAGCTCCTCATTTCCATTTGGTTCTCCCCAAAGCTGACTGTGAGCTCCTTCTGTCCACCAGTGGTTAGTTCAGGAGTGATCGCGTGAGCCCAGCCAGTCCAATCAGGGTAAATCTCAGAGACTGTGGGAAAGTTGAGGCAAAGATGTTTCTACTTCCTGCTGGACATGAAGAATGAGAAAGCCTACAGCCCAAGGGGAGGCTGGCAGCCAGCTTGGGCTCATCTAGGAAGCCAGCCAAAAGGCAGCACAGAGCAATGGAAAGACATTGTGTCCTTGGTGACATCATTGAGTTCCTGGATAATCCTCACCTAAGCTTACATCTGGCCTTTTCTATTAACTGAACCAGCACATTTCTTTCATGGTTTAAGCCAGTTTGATTTCCTGTTCCATTCTTCCTTCCTTCCTTCCTTCCTTCCTTCCTTCCTTCCTTCCTTCCTTTTTTCATCACTTGCAATACATGTATTTACAATCATTATAACAATATTAAATGTCAAAGCCCCATCTTCCCCTTTTCTATATTGGAACTTTCCTAAACATAGTTGGAACTACCGTCTTAAGAACAAACGGCATGGGGTCTCAAGGTTCCTCTAAGATCCCCATTGGGATCATGATTCTATGGTTTCTAGCCCTGTGTCAGTGGGACAAGCCCTGCTCCCGCTGTGTGACAAGTGCCTCACATAATTCAGGCTTTGCTCTTCTCAAGCCTGTGGCCCCTGCTGTGCTGGAAGGTGCTACAGAGGAGGCTGTCTCCAGGCACCTAGACATCCCTCTGCAGGTCCTGCTCTGGTGTGGAGCTTGCGGGTAACTGACACTGCTGTGTCAGTTACAGAGGCAGCTGTAACTGAGCCCGGCTCTTTGCTCCAACGGAAATCAAAGCCCTGTCTCCTCACCCCTCTTCCCTGGGAACTCAACATTACACTGCCAGGGACAAAAAGCCATATTATCAGCTTTATAAATTTTCCTCCATCTGTTTCCCCTTTTCTGTTTGGGCTGAATGCAAGCATACAACCAACTGGGCATAGGTTGGATCAAGATGTACCCTTTCCACTCATTGAAATGTCGATGGATGTGGAAACTCTGAACAATTCTCCCTGTGGATTTTAAAGATTCCACTTGGGTTTCCATGGTAATTTTACCAAGCTGGCACTCAATAAGTGTTTGTTAAATTGCACTTATTGAAGGGTAAAGTGAATTGGAGATTCCCATACCTGGACTGAATCACCATAGAAAAGTCCATGGCCAGGCAAAGGGACAAGCTGGGAGTCGGAGAAAGGGAAATTCTGCTAGCAAGGGGGTCATGGCTCTTTATTTTCAGGAATGAGGACACAGCCCTGGCCTTCTTCCCCATCTATCCGTACCAGGAAGATGACATTCTGTAAGAAACCTGGGTGGCTTAGGTAAGAAATAAAAACTCAATTTTAAAAAGAGAAACTCACTTCTGGCCCATTCCACCAGGACCAGCAAGGTTTCCAGACGGGGAGATTTGTTCCTCGGCGCAGGCAAAGCCTCCCGCGCGAGTACCCCGAGGGCCCTCTATGGATCTTGCTTCCGTTTCGGCTGGATGATCCTCAAGCTTTGGCTTTATTGGAAAATGTTTTAGACCCAGATTAGAATTTAACAGGCAAAATTGCTGAATAAGAGCAAAAAGTGAAAAGTCACCAGCCCCAACAGGGAATCAATAGCACTCGAGTCGATAAGCACAGAAGAAGACGAGCCATGGAGGCTCTTGGGGGAGCAGGAGGAGTGGTTAACATTTTAAAATCCATGTATAGTATATACATGTTCCTTTAGCCAGAGATCTGAACAAACATAAATGCCACCTTCCCCGAGCAAGCTGAGCCCGTGGCAGCTGGGCTGCATTGCAAATAAGCCATATCCTTGGCAGAGCTGTGAAATTGAACACAGATTCCAAGGTGTCCTGCCCTTTGACCTGTCAGACTCATCAGACTCATCCACAAAAACGTTGCTCACGGCCAAAGCTGCCTGGCAAATTCATCCACAAACCAACTCTCATTCCGTTTGCTAAAACTTCCACTTGTCAGCTTTGTTAAAACTGCCAACTGTCATTTTGTCAATAGGTACAACCCATTTCTGAGGTCGGATCGATTCCAGAACAAAGTTTTGATTGACAACATTACCCCTGAGGGGTTCGAGGAGCTTTTCCTTTTGCATCCCCCTCACGTTAATGACAAACAAGTGCCCCATGATAGATACTCCTGCAATTAATATTGAAGGGACAGTTAATGATTTTAAGGCACTGCTGTACAAGCCTCATATTTCAAATTTAAAACTCTCCTTTCAAAGTAGGATTATTTTTCAAAGCCTAGAAATGAATGCTAATATATTAGGCAAAACAAGTTTTTTAACATCTCAAAAAATAAAGCAGAGAAAATTAACAGTAAAGACTCAACTCAGTTGAGATAACACCATTATCCTTGAAACACTTGCAACGAGGCTTTGTATACAAGGCCTATCTTGTCACTCCTTGTCTCAAAGGATGAGATTTACACATCATGGATTCAGAAATGTACCATATTTATACCATTCTGAAGAGCACATTAGTTAGTTAAGCATGTATGTGGTTCATGTTCTCCCTCTTTTTCGGTCCACTGGAGATTATAAATGCAAGTTCATTAACCTATATGGCTCTGTCCTTCTTTCAGACAGACATGTGCAGACAGCTATTCATATATTTCTTATAAGGAAAATTAGAAACTTACAAAGCAAAAAATATGCATTTAGCATCTGAATCATCAAATCAGTTTTGGCTCCTGGATCTGGAGAAATTGCTTTCCAAATATAGTGACATTTTTCCCCAGGCAATAATTCTGGCCCAAAAAGCCCAACAAACTGCTAGCAATGACCAAATGTAACACCAATTGCAAGCTAAATGAGCTAGAACCAGCGTAGAAAGAAAACTGGTATTGGAAAAAGACATTGACAATATACAAAGAGCTGTGTTCTGTTTTCACCAAGAGAAAAGAAATCAAATAGACATTTAGGTAATAAAATGACAAAACTAGGCACTGAAAATAATAATGGAGGATCACTGCCAACTTCTAAACTGCCTCATCCAGCTATAAGAATATGGAGCAGATGAAAAAAGCTCCTGCTCCAGGCTTCCTGAGGGACATGGAGGAAATGCTCCAGTAACTCCTCCTGGGCACCAGGGGCGCTGTGAGGATAGATAAGAAACTTCTCTTTGACAGGAAAGCACCCAGCTGAAAGGCCATGGCTGCACCATGTCATGCTCTCGCTTCCTGTTTTTTATATCGCCTAATGTGGACCTTCTCCCACAGGTCTTCTCTGGGCTGGGGCCTCCTGCCTTCTGCAGCAGTGGAAGCAGAAAAAGCAGGGCTTCAAATTCAGGGGCACGGGGGTAGGCCAATGCACTAAATTTGCCACCCTCGTTGCTCTATAAATTCAGGGGCACGGGGGTAGGCCAATGCACTAAATTTGCCACCCTCGTTGCTCTATAAAAACATAATGTTTCCCCTTCTCACCTTTCTCAAGCTAGCTATGGTAAGCTCATGGAGGCTAAAGGACTATCCCAGAGAACCCAAACCCAATGATTCTATCAGAGCTGTGGCACCTGGTCATTTAGCGACCCTTTTTTTGCAATGTTAATCAATCCTGATTGCAAATCCCACAGCACAAAGCAACCACCATTAGCAACAACCTCTCATTTGTGCAGAGACCTCTGGTTCTCCCAGAGCTATGCTTACAATAAATTGCCTCAACCCGCCCACCCCGGCCAGATGTATGAGTCCAACATGAGCGTCTCATGCTCCATTATCACCAATTAATAAAACAGGTTAAGAGAGAATATAAACCAAGATAGATTATATAATCAGGCTGTAATAGGATCTAGTGATTAGAGAATGAATCTGGGTTAATTTTCTTTTTGTTTTTATTAATACCTAAAGAGCCACTGGGAAACTTCTATGTGTCCTTGACCGTCTCCTCCCCCTTCTTCCTGGTCTCAGACCTTGTCTGGATCCTAGGGGAAGCCAGGAGTAGGGCTAGTGTTGGACTGAAGCCAGAGAATGGCTGAATTGGTGGGTACTGGAGGGGAGTCCCAAGGGTGGTTAAATGGCTGAGGTATTCAGTTTTGAACCCCTAAACCCTGCCTCCGACAAACTACTCCCTGCTCCTGTGGAGTCTATGGGAAGAATTTATGCATAGAAGGCAAAAGGAAGTTTCTAAATTGATAAGTGGGGATAAACATCCCCTCCCCATGGGCTGCTCAGGTTATTAAGCAGACTGACTAGGTGGAGAGAGCCTTTGCTCTGGGCTGAAGGCAGCAGAGTCAGCCAAAAGATTTTCTCCCTAAATATAGACAAACCCAACCTCATGGCCTAGTCAAGCCTTCTGAAGGTGGGGTTGTAGCCCCAGGCCCTGCCTATTCAACCTTATGGGGAAAGGCAGAGGAGGCAGGGGAGAAAGAGTTAGGACCATGGGTGACAGATTTTTCAAGAGCAGCTCTCTTACAGTCAGAACTGGAGATGCAAACTTGGGGCCACAGTCCAGAGCAGATGCAGGGGAGGAACAGATTAAGCCTTTCAAGGATAGTATGTTTGGTGCCAGGACCAGCAGGGCACAAGGAGATGGAGGTTGGAAGTAGAGGAATCTTTCTGGGAATGGGTTGGTTATAGTAGATAATGGGTCAGAGGAGCTGATTTCGATCAGTCAGTCAGCACTCTCGGGCAGAGGCTGTCAGCTGGGCTCCAGACCTCTTAAGGAATACAATGATACATGAACTACAGAGGAGTTGCACTGGGAACCAGGTGCGGGGACATGTTGGGGGCAGTGGCAAACAAGTAGCCAAAGTGCATGGAGTTAAGGCATGGTTGCTCTTTCCTGAAAGTATTAGCAAAGTGCAGACTTCTGAGTGACCAGGTCCTGCTCTGAGACCAGCTTGAGGATTCCCAGCCAGTGCCACCACCAGTCTATTCTTTTGTATGAATCAGAGAATGTGCCCTGCTGGGCAGACACAGCCCCAAGAGCACACAGATTCGGTGTCACAGTGCAGACTGGATTTCAGCCTCCATTTATTCCCTTAGCTGACACCTTTATGCAGTGCACAACCTGCTCAAATGTCTGGTTGTACAGTGAAATAATGGCCACAGGCTGAAAGAAAGGGCTGAAGTCTACCTACGTGACGCCGACACCTAATGACGTGTTCATATTTTCCCTTTCCGAAGCTTCCTCCTATCTCCCATGGAATCACTGGCATTAAGCAGGAATCACTGGCATATTTAATGAGTGAGGGGACAGAGCTGGGAACCAGCTTTGTAGGATGTATCTAACAGGTCAGCTCTTCCCTCCCACAATCCTATCCCCCCTTCTCAGCCTGCTGCTAGGTGAAAATATCAAAAGGAGAAACATCATGTTGTCACTAAATCACCCTGAGGCTTAGAAATGACTTGAGTAGGGTTTAGGGCAGACATACTTAAGCCTGGTATTATGACAGCTCAAGAGACATGATGAAAATCTCTTAACAAAGTTTATTTAATGCACCTCCTTCTTAAGTTAAATGTGTTCTGCAGAGGGAAATGGATCACAAAATCCTCTTCTCCCCGGGGTTCCAAATCCAGATCCACAGGGAATCACTCCACCACGGGTGAGCCGACTAAAGACTATGGGAGCAGGGGAGCACAAAGAGGGGAGCTGGAAACACATTCTGAACCAAGAAACAAGCTGAAGCCAGGTGAGTTTTTCACAAAGCAGTGCCAGGAGAGAACAGTACTGGGAAGACACAGGACCCAGAGGGATCCTAAGAAATCCCCTTTTCTGGTAAGCTCCTGACCTACTAATTACCTAAAAAATGCAGGGCAGATGTCTGTTCCACCAATTAATTATTCAGAAAAGCCTAAAGCAGTGGGGAATTAAAGCAAAAGTTGGTAGAAGATGCTTTTTTGGAGACTCATAGCACACTTTCTGTGCCCGCTTCTCACGGCTCCAGTCTCTGGGGACGTCTGCCTTTTCATGAGGTGAAAAGGAGTTTCTGAGTCCAGCTTTCCCTCCGTCCCATCACAGCCCAGGCCTCCAATGTGTAGGGACAAGGGGGCTTCGGTAGGAGCAGGAGTGTCATGGGTGAGGGCAGCTGAGCCTTTCAGGATCACAGGCTCTGGATTGTGGCCTGGGAGGCAGGAGAATCAGTCTCTAGAATGGGAGCAAGAACCCAAGGAGCCTGACTGCTTCCCTGTCCCTGGCTCCTGTCGTGCCAGCAGGCCTTTGTGATTCTTCTATGAAAATATCCCCAAGGCATTGGGCCCAGAGCCCAGCACACAGCGAGCCTCTGTAATGGTAGCCTTGCTGTTAGTCCTTGTCTCTGGGACCCCTCCCTCCACAGCCACAGGGCCAAGGCAGAAGGTATGTCTTCCCTCTGCTTGCACCCGTGACCAGGGAGTAATCTATCTCAGCCAAGGTCAGAAGACCATGGCCTTGAGAACTGATCCACAGCCCTCTCCCTGCCCACAGAACAGCCCTCTCCACCCAGGTCCCCAACTGACCACTCCACTTTCTCTGTAGACAACAGTGTAGATGTCTTCATTCTTCCTATCCCCCTAACTCCTCACTTACCAAGACTCATTCGATCCTTCACCTCCCTATGTGCATGTCTACATAAAGCTGCTTCTGTCCCAACTCCCCTCAGCCCTCAGGGATCTCCCTCCCTGGGAGCCCCTACCTGCCATTCATGCCTGTCCCAGAGACCCTCACCCAAAAGCTCTGTCTCCTCAGACACCAAGAAGGCCCCAGGAAGCAGGACTCAGGCCTTTGCTTCTCACTGAGACTTCTGCAGGCCCTTCAGGCTACGAATAAGACACTCTGGAAGAATTCCATCTCGCAGAAGGCAGTACACGTTCATCAAAATCAACACATAGTGTATTTCAGAACCATTTGTCATTCTAGTGGCCTAGTTATCAACATCCCATCTTGTAAATATATTCCTCCGGGAGTAAGAACTGTTTCTTTTTGTTATCTAAAGAAATCGTGAAATACTAGTGTTCAATGGAACAGTTGTCAAATTTGGCTTTGGAGTGCCCCATATCGTAGAAATTAAACGTTTTCTTCATCTAGCCATATTGAACAGCCGAGATTGTCTCGGCCGGTCATTAGAGAGACAGATGCTCCCACGTTCCACGGGGCGGCTGCAGTGTGAGGTGCAAACTCCGGCGGCAGATGGGAGGGGAGGGGGGCGAGGATAATCATAAACAAACTGGAATTACTGACTGTCTGAGTACTGCCGGGCCAAATAGACTGTGCCTAGAATAAATAGCCCTTTTACAAAACGCTTCTGGGACACACGACAGCCATTTCTTCCTTCTCCACCCAAAGCTATCTGCGAAAAGAACACAGATCAACTGTTTCTGTGAAAGCTTGGAGGCGTAGATGCGTTTTAGAATCTTTATCTCACAGTTTAATGGGTCAGTTGCTAATGGAGTCAAACAAAGGAAAACTCACAGGTGGGTCAGCAAAGCTGGACTTCCTCAAGTCCCTGCTGCTAACGGGGGCTGGGTTTCCAGGGAGGCGGAGGCTGCCAGAACACTGTCTGTGGGCCCTCGTGCAAGTCCCACCCTCCCAGGCACACTGCTGCAACAGCTGGCCACTGAGACGCTAAGCCAAAGGGAAGCCCACATGGTTCCCAGAGAGGATAACAAAGAAGGCAGACTGGCAAAGAGGCCCTGGGGCTTGCCTTTGCCCAACCTGCTAAAAATACTCTATCAGAACAGGGTCCTTGGCTGTGGGGTCTCATCTGTGGTGGAATATTAAAAACAGGAGTATCTCCAGCTTCAAAGAGCAAAGTCATCACCTTATGATTGACACGGCATCCAGGTGGGCCCCCAGCCAGACTACCAGAAGCAGAAGCAGGGGCCCTCCAGCAGACCCTAGGAGTTTTCCCAGTAACCTTCCAGCCACATCCCTCTCTTATAACAGACTTCCTTTCTTAGCATTCGTGGAAACCATCTGAAGTGCAGAGTTTTGAAAGTTCCCTTCCCTTGCATATGTAATTGTGACCATTTGTCACTGCTCAGGGGTCGTGGGGGACAGTGGAATTTGAGAGTCAGTGCTGCCAACACAGATGCCCCCGAATTCCACATGGTGAAAAGCCACTCCAGCCTGTTACCAGCCAGTCAGCTTTCTCTTTGTTTAATTAGGTCAAGTGTGTAGTCATTTTTTTCATGCTCTAAACTCCACATTCCCTTTCTTTGTGCAAATGTGGGCTTTCAGGAAAGAAAGAAAAAACAAGACCTCTTTCTCATTCTCATACTATTGCGACTGTATGATGGTTGTTATGAAATAATCCTTTAAAGGAAACTGCACCAGAATGAACCAGCATTTCTTATATAATAGAAAAAGTAAACATGTTATAATGACATGAAGAAGAAGCCTTCTTCTCAGTCATTTCGGGATCTGAAGTACCTCAGTGCATTATGCACAATGGAGATCAAAAAGGTAACTGATGTGTGCTTCAGGCCCGCAAACGAAAGAAACAGTCTTTTCCTTTGCTCCCTGCTCAGTGTCCCACAAATGGGACAGAAGTCTAAAGGGCCCACTCAGCTCCTTCTGAAAGGGAAATTAGACCTTACCAAGAGACACGAAGACCCAAGATTGGCATGTGGCAATTGGCAGACGTGGTCACTTCTAGCCAGTGCTTTAACAGTCCCTAAACTTGGGGCGCTTTCTCCCAACTTCCCTGCAATAAAGAAAATCCAAGAGTCCAGAGTTTGGGAGACTCACATTGCCTGGATTCCCCTCAACAAACTGGCCAATTGTTGAGCTGGAGAAGATTCAAAGACACTTGCTCAGGCAGCTGAGCTAAACCAAGTAGTGATCACTACCAGAGGTTGGCCCAGAGGGGCTGGAAACCTGGACCCTAGCCAAGTGTGTCACCCAATAGCTACTTGATCCTGGGCTATTTCTTTTCTCCTCTAAGCCCGTGTTTCCACGTGTGTGTGTGTGTGTGTGTGTTGACAGGGAGGGTCTGGACCAGACATTCTATGACCATAACCAACCCTGTCCCCCAAATAACCTCCAGCAGTGAGTGGGTATCTGCTGAGCACACAAGTACAGTGAAAGATATACAGTATAACCCAGCGGTTTAAAGTGTGGACTTTGGCTTTAGACAAAGCTAGGTTCAAATCCCAGTTATGACCCTTAACTTCACTAAGCTACAGCTTCCGCCCCTGTGAAATGGGCTGAGAAAGAAGAATTCAGTGAGGTCATTTCCGTAAAGCGTTAGCACAGTGATGCGCAGTGCACACTCGATGCTGGGAGCTGTCATGGAGCTAAGGCCAGAAGTCCCACCACTTACAGTGTCCCTGTGGATATCCCGACCTCACCACGTGCTGCCAACAAAAGAAGCGATTTACACACAGCACACAGAGCGATCAGAAACAGACTGGAGAACGAGACTTAGAATACAATCATCCAGTCCTAGACAAAAGAGCAAACCTGAACCCTCTCACAGAATCATCTCATAATTTTATAATAAATTATTAAAGAAATAAATATAAACTATTGATCTTTGATCCTGGTCATAATGAATTTTATTAGAAGAAATAATATCTTCAAAATAGAACTGATAATGATTAGAATTTCACACTGTACTATTTGTTAGAGTTACATATATATATATATATATAAAATTGTCTTGATAAAATTTAGGTCTGCAAATATTTGTCCAAGAAAATTGGATTTGATAGGAACAATGGCCACAAAAGAAAATTTGCAGTGTCAGACGTTAAAATGGATACAATTTGATAGATATATTAAATTCTTCCTGTATGATTTATACTAAATAGAATTAAATTCTTTGAAAATAATTTTAGTACCATTAAAATAAAAGAAAAAAGCAATAAGCTTACTAGACAGGACAGTAAACTGACCAAAGCATTAAACCAGCTTAATGTGCTCACTCCAGAAAATTTATTACATCTGCATTCATAAACAGGGAGAGGGTCCTTGGATCATAGTCAAAACACCCATGTGAACAGCCAGGCCCACACTCTAGGGACAAAATGCCCAGCATCCACTAGAGAGCAGTATCCTAAACCCAGTGGAACATAGGCACAGGCATGGACACAGCACGGTTGATTCTGCTCCAGAGCCTACCATTTAAGAGAGCCATGCTGGAGCACCATCCACTTTTCCATCCATCTCTCACCTTTCCCCCACCCTCCCAACTAGGCGACTTCTCCAGACTGGGTTCCTTCACTTACACCATCCCCCTTCCTGGAAGGCATTCCTGCTTCCTTCAAGACTCAGGTCCAGCTCCATCTCATTGCCTCCCATGTGTTCTTCATGCCCCTGAAACTCAAACCTTGTCCTTCCTCATCACCCTCTTGGCAAAGTTATCAGTGACCTCTATGTCGCCAAATCCAATGGAAACTCTCAGATTGCCTTCTCGGCTCATCACTCCATCCTCCTGGTAATCACTTCTTCCCAAGTTTCCGTGACTCCTTAGGCACTGAAGCTCCTTTTGGCCAAGGGCAATTCCCTGAAAGGGATTCAGCCATGAGGCATTGTCAGCCTGCACCCAAGCCAGCTAGGGGAACAAGGGCTTCCTTCCTGACAGAGGGACCAGGGCAGTGTCCACCACAGGCCTCAAACTCATCAGGCCCAAATCCAAACTTGTTGGCCCTGATCATTCTACTTCCAAAATATTTCCTGATTGTCACTGCCCTAATTGAAGTTCACCTCCTGACCATATTTAAGGCCTCTGCCCATGTCATTTCTGCTAACCTTCCATTAGGCAAAGCAAGTCACATGATGAATGTGCCAGCCTCCTTCTTGGTCTGCTTGGCCTACTCCAGCTCATCCTTCACACTGTCACCAGTTAGCTAGCTTTTCAAAAATAGATCAGATTATGTTATCCCATGAAAGAAGAAGGAAGGAAGGAAGGAAGGAAGGAAGGAAGGAAGGAAGGAAGGAAGGAAGGAAGGAAGGAAGGAAGGCAGGCCGGCCGGCCCCATAATGTCTTGAATCAGGTTCTAATTCTTTAGCAAATGTGATGGTGATCAAGGGGAACACCCTTCCTCAGGCAGCCAGCTTGAGTCATAGCCCCAAAAAGTCCTCCTGGCTTTATCCATACTTCTCATAGAGAAGATTTGGTGCACTCAACATTACTTCCACGTGTATATGTAATTGACAAAGAAGGAAAGCTAAAAGGGTCTTAAGCTTATGCCACCAATGAAAAGCAAAAATATGGCCAATAGCCCATCATGAACAGAGGAGAATTGATTGCCACCATTCCCTGAAAGACTACATTATTGAGTAGAACACTACAAGATGCAAACAAGAGCAGGACAGCACATCTGTGTGCTGTGACATGGGAGAAAGCCCCTCACATATCCCACTATATACCAGCAAATTGTCACAGTATCTCAACTTCCAGGAATTTTTCTGTAATCTTCAAGGTTTGAAGTTTGTTAAAACACAATGAAATACAAATGCTTAAAAAATTACCACAAACTCAGTGATTTAAATAACACAAATTTATTCTATTAACAGTTCTGGAAGTCAGGAGGTCTGAATAAATGCATATCACGGTGCTAAAATCAAGGTATCAGCAGGACTGGTTACTACTGTAGGCTCCAGGAGAGAATTGGTTTCCTTGCCAGCTCCTAGAATTGGCCTGCATTCCTTGGCTAGTGGCCCCTTCTTCTACCTTCAAAGCCAGTGGCGCAGCCACTTCTCTCTCTAGCTCTGCTTCCTCATCACATGGCCTGCTCTGACTCTTCCTGCCTCCCTCTTATAAAGGCTCCTGTGATTATGACTGGCTTACCCAGATAATCCGGAACATCTCCCCATCTCAAGATCCTTAACTTAATCTCATGTGCAAAGTCCCCTTTCTATGTAATGTAGCATATTTACAAACTCCAGGAGTTAGGACAAGGACAACTTTGGCAGGCCATCATTCAGCTTACCACAGTCTCTGAGAAAGACAGTTGCTAATGCTTGAGGCCAAACCCCTACTCTCTAATCTTTGTGATGCTTTTC
>NW_011888855.1:5366324-5383388 GCF_000151845.1 Pteropus vampyrus
TTGGCCTGCATTCCTTGGCTAGTGGCCCCTTCTTCTACCTTCAAAGCCAGTGGCGCAGCCACTTCTCTCTCTAGCTCTGCTTCCTCATCACATGGCCTGCTCTGACTCTTCCTGCCTCCCTCTTATAAAGGCTCCTGTGATTATGACTGGCTTACCCAGATAATCCGGAACATCTCCCCATCTCAAGATCCTTAACTTAATCTCATGTGCAAAGTCCCCTTTCTATGTAATGTAGCATATTTACAAACTCCAGGAGTTAGGACAAGGACAACTTTGGCAGGCCATCATTCAGCTTACCACAGTCTCTGAGAAAGACAGTTGCTAATGCTTGAGGCCAAACCCCTACTCTCTAATCTTTGTGATGCTTTTCATAAGCTTTAGTCAGTAATAATTTGGCTGCTCACTTCCTCCCCCTCCCACTATGCGCTGAGTGTACATTCCATTGCTGTTGAGCTTGGTCACGTGACTGGTGTTGCCCAGTGGAAGGTTAGCAGAAGTGCTATGGGCAGAGACCTTAAATACATGTATGTGCTTTAGCTTGGCTCATGTGTCTGGTAATTCACTAGTTAGCTGCTACCCCTTGAGACTGGGCCCCGAAAGGATCACATATGGAACATATCTGAATTCAATCTGGAGCCCAAGTGCCCCACCCCCACCCAACCATATACAGCCTATGTGAACTGAACCACATTCAACATGAAGATGCTTAAGCCTGAGAGTGTTTGCTGTTGCCGAGCACTGAGTTTGAAGAAGGTTTGTTATGAAGCTTTACTGTGGTAATAGATGACTGATACAAAGCCCCAATCTTCCCCACTTTTCCTTATCCATATTGAGGTGTCATCGGTACAGAAGCATCTACACATGGGATGAATATGCTAATAAGGATTGTGAGTGCCTGCCACAAATGAGAATTTGAATACAAGAAAGAGCCTATCGCCTACAGCACAGACCAGTAGGGCCACCACTCTTTGGGAATGAAAAGTCAAACTCTCACCTGTGCATCATCAAACCCACAACACATCCACCAAGGGAATGCAAACATCCCACCACCTCCCACAAGTGGGACCTCCATTTAGCGCTGAACTGTGATTACAGGTCTTTATTCCTGGAGATGGAGGACTGTCACTGGTCCTGGGACAACATCAGCAGAAATGAACCTGCTCCGCTAGCTCCTAAACCCTAGATACCCTCGTTATCTGCCCCACCTACTCTTTGGGTTCAGACAGGGCCCTGAACCCAAAGCAGCAAAACACAAATACCCCTTTCATCAGACCCTCATGTCCTCTCCTCCCCTCCCATCTGCCCCTCACACACACTCTAGACCCCACCCCACATCTCAGCACACCTCAGATCTGGGCACACATCCCTCTCTAAAATGCTTACTGAGCTAACTGAGCCCCAGAGGCCTGCCTTCAGGAAGCACTCAGAATGGTGGAAAGGACGGCTGGGGTACCCGAAGCCTTCCCTGAGTTGAAGGAACTGGTAAACACAGAGCTTGGAGTGCAAGGCAGCACAGACCTCGGAGAGAGACATGCAAGGCTCTAGTTGACTCAAGGAAGCATCATTTGCATGACTTTCACATAAATTTGAATGTTGAAGTCAAGAGGTGGGAACTCCACATGTGTGCAGTATAAAATGACGCTAACTAATTTGTAGAGCTTACAAGAGATTTCAATCCAAGGGCTTGACACATCAGAAAGGCCATCAGATCTCACTGCTCTGGAATGAGGGCGGCCTGAAGCCCTGTCAGAGCTGGTAAAACAATTCATCAGATGTATTGTATGCACGTCCTCTTAACACACAGTTTGGATACTCTGAGTGAGGAAGTCAATATAGGCAATGTTCAGTTTTATTTCCTCCTTTGATTATTAGTAAAACAACAATGGCAAATATTTGACATGTTTGCCATGTATCAGGCATTCACTGAACACTTTACACTGATTATCTGATTTTATCCTCATAAAACCCCTCCACTGAGGCATGTACTATTATTATCCTCATTTTATAGACAGGGCAGCTAAGATTCAAAGAATTTAACCCGGGTAGTTTGAAAACCAATGTAACATTGAGTTCATCAAGTTTCAGTTACTCTTATAGTCTTATTATCAACAATTGATCAGAAAGTATAAAGTAAAAACAGATTTCATCCACGATATCAACAAAAAATATAAAATATCCCCAAAATAAACATAAGAATAAAAGGAGGGCAGGACCTAAACAAATAAAACAATCAAATTTACTACAAGGTGTAAAAGAAGACTTAAACTCACATTCCTAGATCAAAAGAAGCAATACTCTCTCTAAGTAAAAGTAAAGACGTTACTTCTCCTCTAAATAATTATAAATTCAAAGCAGATTCAAGGAAAATCCCAAGAGAAATGTGCAACATATAACCTGTAAATAATTGATATTCTTAATGTATAAAAGGCCCTTATGGATCAATAAAGAAAAGACTCTGCATTAGTTATCTATTGCTGCATAGCAAATTACCCCCAAACTCAGAAGCTTGACACAAGAATAAACATTTATTATCTCACACAGTTCTAAGAATCAAAAATCTGGGAGCAGCTTATCTGGGTGGTTCTGGCTCAGGTCTCTCATGAGGCTGCAGTTAAGTGGCAGCCAGACAATGATCATCTAAAGGCTTGGCTAGGGCTAGAGGGTCCACCTCCAAGGTGGCTCACTCACACAACTGACAAGTTGGTGCCACCTTTTAATAGGAGACCTCAATTCCTTTCCATAAGACTGCTCGAGTGTCCTCACAACATGGCAGCTGACTTCCCCTAGAGCAGATGCCTCCAGAGAGTGAAAGCTGCAATGTCTTTTCTGGTCTAGCCTTGGAAATTACACATTACCATTTCTGCCACATTCTGTTCTTTTTAAGTGAATCACTAAGTCCAGCCTGCAATCAATGGATGGAACTTAGACCCCACTTTTTGAAAAAAAGAATGGCGAAGAGCATGCCAGCATAATTTCAAACCACCACACACTCCAATAGGAAAATGAGCCAAAGACATAACCAGGAAATCCAGTGAAGAATAACATGCATTTGAAAAAGCTGGAGCTTGCAGAGCCTCTACTAGTCAGTAATAATTTGGCTGCTCACTTCCTCCCCCTCCCACTATGCGCTGAGTGTACATTCCATTGCTGTTGAGCTTGGTCACGTGACTGGTGTTGCCCAGTGGAAGGTTAGCAGAAGTGCTATGGGCAGAGACCTTAAATACATGTATGTGCTTTAGCTTGGCTCATGTGTCTGGTAATTCACTAGTTAGCTGCTACCCCTTGAGACTGGGCCCCGAAAGGATCACATATGGAACATATCTGAATTCAATCTGGAGCCCAAGTGCCCCACCCCCACCCAACCATATACAGCCTACGTGAACTGAACCACATTCAACATGAAGATGCTTAAGCCTGAGAGTGTTTGCTGTTGCCGAGCACTGAGTTTGAAGAAGGTTTGTTATGAAGCTTTACTGTGGTAATAGATGACTGATACAAAGCCCCAATCTTCCCCACTTTTCCTTATCCATATTGAGGTGTCATCGGTACAGAAGCATCTACACATAGGATGAATATGCTAATAAGGATTGTGAGTGCCTGCCACGAATGAGAATTTGAATACAAGAAAGAGCCTATCGCCTACAGCACAGACCAGTAGGGCCACCACTCCTTGGGAATGAAAAGTCAAACTCTCACCTGTGCATCATCAAACCCACAACACATCCACCAAGGGAATGCAAACATCCCACCACCTCCCACAAGTGAGACCTCCATTTAGCGCTGAACTGTGATTACAGGTCTTTATTCCTGGAGATGGAGGACTGTCACTGGTCCTGGGACAACATCAGCAGAAATGAACCTGCCCCGCTAGCTCCTAAACCCTAGATACCCTCGTTATCTGCCCCACCTACTCTTTGGGTTCAGACAGGGCCCTGAACCCAAAGCAGCAAAACACAAATACCCCTTTCATCAGACCCTCATGTCCTCTCCTCCCCTCCCATCTGCCCCTCACACACACTCTAGACCCCACCCCACATCTCAGCACACCTCAGATCTGGGCACACATCCCTCTCTAAAATGCTTACTGAGCTAACTGAGCCCCAGAGGCCTGCCTTCAGGAAGCACTCAGAATGGTGGAAAGGACGGCTGGGGTACCCGAAGCCTTCCCTGAGTTGAAGGAACTGGTAAACACAGAGCTTGGAGTGCAAGGCAGCACAGACCTCGGAGAGAGACATGCAAGGCTCTAGTTGACTCAAGGAAGCATCATTTGCATGACTTTCACATAAATTTGAATGTTGAAGTCAAGAGGTGGGAACTCCACATGTGTGCAGTATAAAATGACGCTAACTAATTTGTAGAGCTTACAAGAGATTTCAATCCAAGGGCTTGACACATCAGAAAGGCCATCAGATCTCACTGCTCTGGAATGAGGGCGGCCTGAAGCCCTGTCAGAGCTGGTAAAACAATTCATCAGATGTATTGTATGCACGTCCTCTTAACACACAGTTTGGATACTCTGAGTGAGGAAGTCAATATAGGCAATGTTCAGTTTTATTTCCTCCTTTGATTATTAGTAAAACAACAATGGCAAATATTTGACATGTTTGCCTTGTATCAGGCATTCACTGAACACTTTACACTGATTATCTGATTTTATCCTCATAACTCCCCTCCACTGAGGCATGTACTATTATTATCCTCATTTTATAGACAGGGCAGCTAAGATTCAAAGAATTTAACCCAGGTAGTTTGAAAACCAATGTAACATTGAGTTCATCAAGTTTTAGTTACTCTTATAGTCTTATTATCAACAATCAATCAGAAAGTATAAAGTAAAAACAGATCTCATCCACGATATCAACAAAAAATATAAAATATCCCCAAAATAAACATAAGAATAAAAGGAGGGCAGGACCTAAACAAATAAAACAATCAAATTTACTACAAAGTGTAAAAGAAGACTTAAACTCACATTCCTAGATCAAAAGAAGCAATACTCCCCTCTCTAAGTAAAAGTAAAGACGTTACTTCTCCTCTAAATAATTATAAATTCAAAGCAGATTCAAGGAAAATCCCAAGAGAAATGTGCAACATATAACCTGTAAATAATTGATATTCTTAATGTATAAAAGGCCCTTATGGATCAATAAAGAAAAGACTCTGCATTAGTTATCTATTGCTGCATAGCAAATTACCCCCAAACTCAGAAGCTTGACACAAGAATAAACATTTATTATCTCACACAGTTCTAAGAATCAAAAATCTGGGAGCAGCTTATCTGGGTGGTTCTGGCTCGGGTCTCTCATGAGGCTGCAGTTAAGTGGCAGCCAGACAATGATCATCTAAAGGCTTGGCTAGGGCTAGAGGGTCCACCTCCAAGGTGGCTCACTCACACAACTGACAAGTTGGTGCCACCTTTTAATAGGAGACCTCAATTCCTTTCCATAAGACTGCTCGAGTGTCCTCACAACATGGCAGCTGACTTCCCCTAGAGCAGATGCCTCCAGAGAGTGAAAGCTGCAATGTCTTTTCTGGTCTAGCCTTGGAAATTACACATTACCATTTCTGCCACATTCTGTTCTTTTTAAGTGAATCACTAAGTCCAGCCTGCAATCAATGGATGGAACTTAGACCCCACTTTTTGAAAAAAAGAATGGCGAAGAGCATGCCAGCATAATTTCAAACCACCACACACTCCAATAGGAAAATGAGCCAAAGACATAACCAGGAAATCCAGTGAAGAATAACATGCATTTGAAAAAGCTGGAGCTTGCAGAGCCTCTACTTTCCAGGTATCACTGACTGGCCACTGACCTCCTCACCACCTCCTCTGCCTGGTAAATCGTGGCTTTCTGCTGGCTCCATGCCATCACACAGGGACATGGGACCTGAGGCTTCAGCACTGAGGCTGCAGTCCCAGCTGTGGAAATGCATCAAGTCTGTGACTTGTCACCTGCCCTCAGGTGCCCAGACAGGACAATCTCCATTTCGGGGTGATGGGTGGAAGCTCTCTGCCTCTTGCTTCTCTCATGCATTCTACCTTTTTCCTAAAATCCATTGGGAAAAAACATCACAGGCTTGGGGTTTCAGAAAATAAAAGTCAACAAGTCGTGCAGGTAACTTCTGCTTGCCACCTGGCCATGCAGCTTCCCTGAGGCAACAAAGCCCCAAGCCTGCTACCTGCTTGAACAGGAAGAAGGGTGGGGTGGAGGAGGCAAGAAAAATGAATATCTCAAAGTACAGTTCAGCCCACAAGGCAATATGTGTTCGGACCTGACAGCTTGATGTGTTAGCAAACCAGAGTCATGGTGAGTGGTGCTGCATCCACTGACCTCCAGATTCGAGTCTCCCCGTAAAACAGCAGACAGCATGACCAGCTCCAGGCAGAGGAGTATGGAGGAGTGACCTTCAGGTTTGGCGTGATGTGGAAGCCCCTCACACACCGGCTTCAGCCTGTTAGAGCTGATCCATCATTGATCACTGCAGCAAATCAATGTGAGTGAGGTCCCTTCCACACTTCTGTACAAACTGACTTCATAATGAAATATGAGCTTGTGAAGTTTCTCATTTTGTACTATTCTGACATTTTTTGCAATATGATTAAAATATAATAAGATCAAATAGAAAATACTATTTGCTCAATCACCTCCAAACCTAACACAGTCAATAGTCCAATTCCGTCCAGGAAGAAAAGTCATTTTCCAAGACTCCATAAAGAAGCATACATTTAAATTTCATGTTCTCTGCTGTTACTGTGAAAAATTACATGTTTTAAATATAGGACAAATACGGGGCAGACCAATTCTTGTTATAATAAATTTTATTTCAACATTCTCGGTAAATAAAATCTCCAAGACCTAGCCAATGCATGTCTGCTTCAAGGTTCATTCAATAATACATAATTCCAGTCCAAATAATAATTTGCTCAATTTCTTTGAAATCTAATTCAAGCCCCATTTCCCCTGAGAAAGCCCAGTTCCCCAAAATCATTTCCTTCTTACAGACTTCTGAGAACATATACAGCCTTAAAGTGAACCCTGGAAGGTATGTCAGGTATGTGGGCCTTCTCTTCGCAGCTTGACAGAGCAGTTCTTCGAGGTCAAGGGATGCTCTCCTTCTTTAGCATCATCCTGCATGCCTGGATTCCTGGGTACCCAGCCCAGTGTTAAGCAGCCTGCAGGTGCTTGACAGATATTTCCTGATTGAAAGAGCCTGTAATGATGGCATTTAACCCATGGAAGCTTTCCTAGTCATCCATCTCCTGTGCTACCATTCAACATCATGCCATACTAGTGAAGACGTTATGTTGTCCTCTGAGATCTCAAGACACATCATAATTTTACACATTGTCAGCTGCATCTATTAATTTTCTTACTGTCAGAGACAGTAAGGAGACTTTGTGGAAACATCTGAGGATTCGTAAAACAGAAGCCTGTTTATTTGGCTTCCCCTGACATATGGGCTTAGAAACTGAGCAATTTTAAGTACCAGAGTGAACTCTAAGACATACAGATAATTGATTCTGGGATCTAAGAACACAACTTAAAAGAGATTATTTTCTAAATTCATTAGTAGTTTCCAACCCACAGATCATTTGAGGAACAAACCTAAATTTTTAGTTTAGATTCTTCAAGACCTAGACCATCTCCACCTCCAACAAACCACAGGCTAGACCAGCCTCTAGATCCCCCCAAAATGCAAAGAGAGGCTCTCCATGCTTTTAAAGTCTGTGATGACTAGATTGAGGAGATGCCTGGCACAAGTCAGCTTCTAGTATTTCAACCTCCGACGCAAAGCCTGAGTGTTCAAGTAAACTCTTAGCCCCAAATTCCCAATTCTACCTGCTTTTGGCTCTAGCCCTAGGACATAAAACTATAACACTGAATTATCAACTTCTAGGATTGAGAGGATTCTGAGAAACCAACATGCCCTGTGTGTCAATTAGAGAGTAATCAATGCAAGAATCAGAAAAGCCAACTCAAACTGACTTGAACACTAAAAGAAATTTATTGACTCATATCTCCAGAAAGTCAAGCTCCATTCCTTTGTGATCCGCTCTGCTGCCCTCCATGAGTTAATTTTGTCTTCAGATCAGTTTTCCTCATGGGCACAAAATGGCTACCAATAGCAACCAGGACACCATGCTTCACTTTTCACATCCAGAGAGAAAGAGAGAGCCGTTTCTCAGACCACCGAACTAAGTAAAGTTCTAGGCTTTGTTCCAATTGGACCATTTCTCCATCTATCCCTCCAAAAAAGGGAGAGTGAGCTTTCCCTGAGTGACTTAACTTAAGCTAATCAGGGCCTCTCAAATCATGAGGGTGCTAGACCTGGGGGAGTATGTAATCAATACTGGCAAGGCAATCACAATGTCCATCTCTTCCTGCTTCTGAACAGGATGTCACTACACCTCCAACCCAAAGAGATCGCATCCCATTCCTGAAAGTTCTGCTCTCTCCCTTGAAAATGGCCTCAGGGTCCAGGAGCATGATTTGCCGTGCCATTCCAGAGTCTTAGAACGCTGAGAATCACTCATCTCTGGGATTCCTAGTCAAGAACTCTCCAGCTACTTTGGACATCAATTCCTCTATCTACTGGAACATGTCCACACCTCTGGGATGGGTCACTGGCCACGTTTGCCTGTTCTGCTGTCAAGAATGGGCTAGGCCAGTCTGGCTCAGCTTAGCATCTTGAAATTAATTAAGTGATTCTTGTAACTGACTCTTATTCTCCAAAGAGGACCAAATCATCAGCTTAGGGCACAGATGGAACCCTCTTTCCTCGACTTTCTTGAGCAATAATTCTCCTTGCACATTCACCTGAGTAACTGATGAGTCCCCGGTGACAGGACCACAGCCCTCTGAGCCTCCCTACATGCATCCCCAGGCTCCCACCAATTCTGGCTTCCCTCTGGTCCCTAGGCAGCCCTTGCTCACCAGGAGCATCTGCTTGACCAGCTGACCACAGGGTCTGACCACACTGACTCAGACCCCAGACAGGAAGGACCTTATCCAGCACATGCAGCTGGGTTCCTATTTCCCCAGATACCTTCTGCCTTCTGTGTTTTATAGTTTATAAAACCCACTCACATCATCACCACCTGCCCCAGTTAACTCTGGGAAGAATAAAATGAGACACTGCTAACCCTTCTACAGAGAGAGAGACCGAAACCCAGAGGGGTAGCAGGTGATCCAAGGTGTGCCAGGAGCAGGTGTCAGGCCCCAAACCAGGCCCTCTGACCTCAGTCCAGTGCCTCTCTCACCTCAGCAGACTGCCCAGGGCAGCCTGAGGTAGCTGCCTCTCACTGCAGTCACCTTATAAGTGCTTTGCCCACCAGCATTCAGGGCTGGCCAGGGCCCAAACCCTTTGCAAGCTCAGAGGTAACTGCATATGGGGGGAAGAGAGAGGTGGAGGAAGGGAGGGCCTCAGAAGATTCAATTTGTCTTTCTTCTTACAGTCTTTGTTTTGGTTGTTGCTTTGAGATTTCTTTTCCAGCAACCTGGGTCTTTGATTCATTCTTTGGATCTTTAGTGAATACGGCCTTTTCCTTCCTCCTCCATGCCCAGCTCCCAGCCCAGCCTTACTGGAAAACCAAAGTAGCCTCTTTTGTGGGGGATGGTGCAGGGAAGACTGCTCTGGGATCAGAGCAGCTCAGGTTCAACACCTGGTGCTGCCATTTTATTCATTCACTTATTGAATCATTCAACACACACATACACATTGAGCAATAACTATGCACTAGACTCTGCTCCAGGAGCTGGGTCCCAGCAGAGAACAAGCCAAAGGATTCACCTTTGTGGACCATCTCATCTCCAGGGACCACACCACAGGGGAGACTTTTTGGGGTCCCAAATCTAAAGAAAGCCATAGACTCTCTCCCCAAAAGAATGCACATAAACAAAGGTATATAAAACTGGAAGGCTTTTCAGAGAACTAGTGGATCCCTCAAGCTCACAGGCGGACCTCTTAGGGTCTGAGAACACCAGGTCAGGACCCTCCAAACAAAGAAAAGGCTGATGCAGGGCCCTGTTCAGTGGGTAGAGCTTGCTGAGGGGGTTGTTCAAACACCACCATGATCTGTTGAAGTCCTTCAGTGGATCATAATTCCATTTGACCCAAATCCTTAGATCTTGACTTTCCTGCATTCCAAAGATAGATGCTTATAGGTGAGCTTCTTAAGATAAAAGACTAGGAGAAATCTGCCCTGTGAGATTTGAGAGTCAAACATCCACATCAGACTTGCAAATAATCTTTTCCTCATGGATGTGGGGTAACAATTCGCTCCAGGTGAGAAGAATATGCTGCAGTATATCTGCTCACTATGCTCCTGAGAACTTAAACCTGAAATGAAACCTGTGCAAAGAAAACCACTTAAAGTACACTAAGGGAGCTCACTACAAAAGCTGACAATGAATTCTTCTGCTAACCAAGGGAAACTTTAGAATGTGCAAATTATTTCTCCTCTTTGTCAGAGTGGATTTCTATAAAATGGGTAACTGTATGTGAAGAATACCAGTGGAGGAGGTGGTTTAAGGCATAAGATTTCTATTTATCGTGTACCTGTGTCTCTAAGAAGGGTTTTTCATAGAAAATGTTATTTTTTTATTATCTACTGCAAAGACCAAATTAACCAGCACATGACTAAATCCTTTGAGGTGAAGGGGACAAGGACACCAAAGGACCTAGTTCATCATGAAGGCATCCAACATGGTGTATAGTGCAGGGCAGGCCTCTGAGTCTCAAGAAACTCTGAGTACAAAACAGTGCTGGATAGGAAGAAAATTAAAACAGTAATTCAATAAGACATATGCACCCCTATGTTCACTGCAGCGTTATTTACAATAGCCAAGATATGGACGCAGCCTAGGTGTCCATTAATAGATAAACGAACACACACACACACACACACACACACACACACACACACACACACACACACACACACAAATGGAATATTGCTTGGCCTTAAAAAAGAATGAAATCTTGCCAATTGCAACAACATGGATGAACCTAGGTATTATGCTACGTGAAATAAGTCAGACAGAGAAAGACGAATACCATATGGTTTCACTTATATATGTAATCTAAAAAAATAAATGAACAAACAAAACAAAAACAGACTCATAGAAAGAGACAAATCTGATGGCTGCTAGAGGGGAGCAGGGCGGGGAGATGGGAGGAAATGATACAGGGAATATAGTCAATCGTATTGTGAAAACTTTGCATGGTTATGAGACTTAGTGTGGTGATCACATTGTACACTACGTGATCACATCGTGAGGTATATAAATGTCGAGTCACTATACTGTAACACTTGAAACTAATATTGTACACCGACTATACTTAAATAAAATTAAAATTAATTAATTCAAAATAAAAAACAGCTCTGGGCTGCAGCCAGCAAGCAGACACCTCATCGGCCACTGACTGGCCATGACCTCAGGCTGACATGGGAACCTGTGCCATGCAGAGCCCTAGGGACCCGCAATGGAAGAGACTCACTATGAGAGACAGAGAGGCCGTCCGTGGTTCTCAGGAAGGCTCTGGACAGGCGGGACAGAGGGTGCGCTGGATGAAACCTGAGGCCAGAGCAGTATAGGAGGCAATAATCAGAGCAGGGCATGTAGCAAATGTGGCAGGAAGAGGTAAAGAACTGGGGCCTGACAGGAGGTTAATATGGAGTCAGTCGCCAAAGAAAAGCAAGAATAAGATTATGCCATTACACAGAAAATTCAATCAGGAGGGGCAGCAATTTAGGAAAGAAGACACGGATAACCTCCAACTGAAATTAAAATCACAACCAAGTTGAGACAACCATGTGCCAGAATGAGGCCATGCAGAGAAGGAGCAAGGGAAGTGCCGGAAACGACCTTTCTCAGGTCCCCAGCCCAGGACTTAGGTCGGCACTGTCGTCAACTCATTTAGACTTTTCAGGAATATTTCACACCCCGCCAGCTAGGTACCTAGCCTGAGAGGGGACCCATCAGAAGGCATAACTTTGCCAAAGAGGTGCCAGGCACACAGTAGGTGCTCAATAAATGCTAGTTGGATGAATCATTGAACTAATACAGGGGTCAGCCCACAGCCTGTTATTATACTGCCTGAGAACTAAGAATGGTTTATAAATTTTCAAAGGATTGCAAAAAAGGAGGAAGAGAAGAGAATATGTGACAGAGACCATACATGTCTCACAAAGCCTACGCTATTTACTCTCTGACCCTTTACAGAAAGTTTGCTGACCCCTTAACTAATGGGTTAACTATAAGCATTTTGAATATAAGACTCACTTTTGTGTTTTTCTATCCCCTCAGGCACTATGCCAAATGCAAGAGTCAGAGTATATTGGTTGCTTGATGAATTTTAAGAGCCCTCCTTGGCCTCTGCTTTGGAGGACAATTCAGAAGAGGAGATTCACCTTGCCTCCAAAGAAAGAATGCAGGGCACTCTGCCACTGAGTCTCAGAACAGGGCTCTTGGCAGAGTGGGTGTAAGGGAGACACTGATCTGAGAGAGCTAGGGAGTTGAATTCAAGAAGCATTTGTTGAAGGTCCCAGTGCCAAGCTCCAGGTTAGGTGCTGCAGGGGATGAAAACATTTTTAAAATATCTCATTTCTACAGATAAGACAGAAAGTGGGGTAGGGATGCTGGATGCAGTCCTTGGGAAGGCTTCCCAGAAGGAGCCACCTCTCAGGTGAACCTGATGATGGCAGGATTCCAGAACGCAGAGGTGGGGATACATCCTAGGCAGAGGACCTGGCTCCAGCAAAGGTACAAGGGCAGAACGGGGAGATGGTCAAGGAAAGGCAGAGCCTCTGGGGGGGGCGGTGCAGCTAAGAGGTGCATGGAAGAATTTCGTAGCCTTCCAGCAGGGTGATAATGGGGAGAGAACCAGGCCATGATATTGGGGGTGGAGAGAAGGGAGCACGCGCACACACTCACCGTACGCCCTGGAGGCCATCAGCAGTTCTAGCTGGAAGTAGCAGCACAGAGAGGGGAGCAGAGTGGGTGGGTGCAGGAGGGGTGGGGACTCTGGCGAGGTGCTGGTTTTAAGAGGCATCTTCATGGCAACTGGAAATAGGTCTGGAGCTCAAACAAGAATGCGGGATTGAAAACTGATTGGGAAATCATTGGCAAAAAGGTCAAAGGATGGTCACAATTATTCCAGGAGGGGAATTCAGAGAGAAAAGAAAAGATGAGCTTCGAAAAATACTTGTATTGATGTAAGAGGAGGAGGAGGGGTCAGTGAAACAGGAGAAAAAAGTTAGGAGCCCAAGTCAGAAACACCAAGTAGAGGATTTTTAACAGCGAAATCTTCCCAACAGGAGGCAACCCTCCACATGGGGCCTGAGTCGGTGGCCACCACCCATCTCTCCACAGGCAGCGGGTAGGGGTTTGACTCTGCACTAACCAAGACCATGAATGTCATCAACCTCAGCACCCCGTACCTCAGAGCTATAGATATCTGGATAGTCTGTGAGCACGGACCCCATCACCAGTGTTCTCAGAGCTCCACGGGCCCGTGCAGTGGGCACGCCGTGCAGGAGATGATCCAGCATTTTTAGTGATTTCCAAAGAGCCCTGTGACCCACAAAGAATGACAACCACAGCTCTAGGTAACCAGCGAAGCAGCAGTTCCTCGGAGCTCACATTCAGCCTTAGCTTGAGGTGGGATAGCAAGAGGGAGACAGAGACCTCCCTGAATGAGTGGAAATGGAATTTTCCCTATACTTTGCAGAAGAAAACCGTCAGAAGCTGCCATTGCTGCAGGCACATCTGCATAGAGTCAGAGTTTCCTCTTTGTGGAAAGTTTGCTCTGTGCCTGCTCCAAGACCAATGCCGAACTGGCTTATCTGCTATGCAGGGTTGCAGACAGAGCCACCAGCCAACAAAAAAGATTACCCCAATCTCCCCTCAGAGAACAGAGAATCTTCTGTTGGCGGGGGAGGGTGGAGGGGAGGTAGGAGAGAGAATAAGGCTCCAATTTAAAAGACTTTGAAAAGCATTTCAATGCTAGGAAGTTAACACCTCTGCTGGGGCATCTCGTGCTGGAGACAGACAGACATTTTCGCCTGCATTTTACACCAGGTATTCCAGGATCCCTGAGTCTGCTCTGTGAGTCACACAGAGTATTGTGTAGAAAGCCACACTGCTTCTCCAAACAGGACACAGAGCCTGTGCATCTCAACTTCTGCTTGCCGACCTTACCAGCAGCTCCTGGCTTGAAAGAAGGTTCTTTGGGTGTCACTTTCTAAATCCACAAGAGAACCACACGTACCTAAACCTATCTGATAGTCCCCAGGTACACTTCAGAGGTAGGGATTAGAAATCCTTCCTGGACTTCAGAGATAAATGACCATCTCTGCCATTCATCCAGACTTGGCAGGCCACTAGGCACAGCTGGCCCAGAAAGCCATCATGCCTGTCACATGAGAAAAGGATCCACGATCCCCAGGGGCACTGGGAGCTGTGCTCAACAGCAAACATGTTCTAGAATCATTTATAAGGAGAGAAAGAACAGTGCTTGCCCTCGTCATGGCTCTGACTCTTAAATTCTTTCCTCCTCAGTACAGAATATTAAAAGACATCCGGAACATGTGACCCTAATGTCTCTTTCAGCTCTGCTGTGCTGGACACTTGGCCTTCCAGGAGCCAATTCTTCACTCTGTGGGGCCCAGTCACTCCCGCCCTCCCTCCTACAAGGCGATTTCAGCCCGTAGCATCAGCAGTGGCAAAACCAGAGTGGAGCCAAAGGCATCTCTTGCTCTGCCTGACACAAACAGCCAGCCACACATCCCTTCTGGGGGTTAAGGATGGCAGCAAGGGATCATGTCCATAAGCAAGGATGTTCATTTCCATTTTTTAAAAAATAATTACATAAAGTAATTCTTTAAAAGTTAAAGAACTCCTCAGTGTGCGTTTAGAGAACAAAAATGGCAGTTAGTGAAGATCAGATGAACCTGTTAACAGTTTCTTAATCTATTTGCAACTTAGCTGACCAAGTGCTAACTGCCATCCACAGCGGGCGCCATCACTGTACTCCTTCTAAATGTCCTATTCTTAGCCATACATTAATTACTCTACACTCAGAATGGGCCATTGGTTAAAGTCAGGAAGCATGGGAAAGACTGATGTTAAAATACAACAAATTAGTGAAGACTAAAAAAATGTTAATAATTCTGTAAAATCAACCTAGGATGGTTTCTGCCACTTAAGTAGGTTGCAGCCATCTGATCAGAAATCACATATAACACATCTAGATAGCTTTAGTACTTCAAAATCTGAATGTTTAAAAAGAAAATATAGTGACAATTATATCCAATTTGACTTTTAATTTGTTGAGAATAAAGGCTGCCCATACACACAACATGTGATTTCTGGCAAAGTGCTTACACATAACAGCATGAGGCCATCTCTCTTATCTTGTAATTTAAAACATAAAGCAAACATTGTCAAAATAAACCATTTGTGTTTTTTAGTGCAAAATCCAAGAATCCAAAACACCAAGTCATGAAAACAGCTTTTGTCTGTTAGATGTTGAATCACATAGTTAAATTTCAATCTGCATTTTTATATATATTCAGTTCCCAACAAACATGATAAATGTCATCATTTATTTGTTTCAAAACATGCTTTTTCTTATACGACCAATTAAAAATAAATTAACTAATGCTTGCAAAGCACTAACTATGGCCCTGAATATATAGAAAGCACAAAATAAATGTTAGCCATTATTTTTATTAGTATTAAATTATTATCAGTTAAATGAGAAAGTTTAGTTTGTTCTAATATATATTTTATATATGCAATGCCATTTATGAAGTAAACTTCATATAAATTTTGAAAATACTGATCTCAACTTTTTAATTAAAATTATAAATTAATTTTAATTATAAATTTAATTTATTTTTAATTAAATAAAAATAATAGATAATTATTTATTATAATACCACTCAAAAAATGATTTAGTGCTTTTTAACATTCTTTTGGGGGCTGAGAGATTAAATTACTGCAAAAGAAGTTCAGACTTTTTTTTAAAAAAAACTACTCAACCACTGTCCTGGTTTGTCCTCTATATTTCTCCCCAATCTTGCTCTGTGCTGTGGGATGCTGACCTATCTAGATTGCATTAGCGGGTTTCATTCCATTCGGCTTCCAGTTCAGCCGCTAAGAGGCATCCGGAAATGAGAGGGTAAGAAGGGAGAGAAATTAAGAGTATTTATTCTCCTAACTTCTCTCCTTCCAGGCAGCAATTTAGCAGTAGCCCAACAACTTCATAGGCCCCCTCCCTTGTCTACAGGTTTCACTGAGTTCCAGGAACAGCCCCTTCCCTTTCCTCTTCCTGTCTGGGGAAAGTGATGGCTTATTGCTCTTACTAGTTACTGGGCACTTCACCACCCTTTTGTTACTTCCCTTCATCCTACCTGCACCTTTATAAATAGTCTATACATTAACCTCTCTTCAGTTACTCTTTTGAGTGTGCCATTTTTCTCTTGACTTTTATTTACAATAATTGGTACTGGAAGTTGTCCCAGGAAATAGGCACTAAAATTGGGATTTGACGATTGGGTTACTCATTTATTTGATAAGCTTCTGTCTAAAGATTACGGGACAGTAATCATCTGTGGTAAGCAGTGGCATTACAATCATTCAAATCACTGGTGATGACATATGACGGAGTACGAGTGGAAGGCAAACTGTTGGGAGCTGAAGTGGCTCCGACTCTCTGCCGCTACAGTGACAATGGTGATTTACTAAGACCCTGGGATGTGCCAGCCACTTCTGACTGCTGTAGGTAGAACACACACAGAAAAGGACAAAACAAAACCTTAAATTCCCGAGTAAAAGAACAGACAGAAAATCAGAAAGACTTCATGCAGTTTTTGAAGGAGTTTCTCATCATTTATAGTTTCAGGTCAGATGTGGCTTAGAATCAAGTATGAAGCCTAAGTATAAGCATTACAGAGTTCAATTACCAATGAATATGAATCTTTGCCAGGTCTCTTATGCTAAGGCAGTGGTTCTCAACTGGGAGCAATTTGCCACCCAGAGAACATCTGGCAATGTC
>NW_011888855.1:5383438-5384433 GCF_000151845.1 Pteropus vampyrus
TCTTTTGAGTGTGCCATTTTTCTCTTGACTTTTATTTACAATAATTGGTACTGGAAGTTGTCCCAGGAAATAGGCACTAAAATTGGGATTTGACGGTTGGGTTACTCATTTATTTGATGGGTAAGCTTCTGTCTAAAGATTACGGGACAGTAATCATCTGTGGTGAGCAGTGGCATTACAATCATTCAAATCACTGGTGATGGCATATGATGGAGTACGAGTGGAAGGCAAACTGTTGGGCGCTGAAGTGGCTCCGACTCTCTGCCGCTACAGTGACAATGGTGATTTACTAAGACCCTGGGATGTGCCACTTCTGACTGCTGTAGGTAGAACACACACAGAAAAGGACAAAACAAAACCTTAAATTCCTGAGTAAAAGAACAGACAGAAAATCAGAAAGACTTCATGCAGTTTTTGAAGGAGTTTCTCATCATTTATAGTTTCAGGTCAGATGTGGCTAAAATCAAGTATGAAGCCTAAGTATAAGCATTACAGAGTTCAACTACCAATGAATATGAATCTTTGCCAGGTCTCTTATGCTAAGGCAGTGGTTCTCAACTGGGAGCAATTTGCCACCCAGAGAACATCTGGCAATGTCTGGATACATTTTAGGTTGCCACAGCTGTGATGGGATACTACTGGTATCTAGCAGATAGAGGCCACAGATGCTGTTAAACATCCCATTGTGCATAGGATAGCCCCTCCCCCCACACACACGGAACAGTTATTTAGCCCCAAATTCATTAGCGCTGATTTTTTTAGCAACACTATGTTAAGGTAAGAGCACTGGGGGAGATCCTGATACATGGAATAGAGACCTTTAGGTAGATGAGAACTCTGAACCTCTAAATCCTCTTTGCTGGTTGGAAGAATCCCCTAAATCTTGGTTGAAGTGGATCTTCATCCTCATACAAGGAAACCAGATTTCCCTTGCATAAAAATCTGATATGCAGTTATTAATCTAACAAATCCTAACCAATAAAAATAATCAGAAG
>NW_011888855.1:5384483-5389960 GCF_000151845.1 Pteropus vampyrus
AGAGAACATCTGGCAATGTCTGGAGACATTTTAGGTTGCCACAGCTATGATGAGATACTACTGGTATCTAGCAGATAGAGGCCACAGATGCTGTTAAACATCCCATTGTGCATAGGATAGCACCCCCCCACACACACACAGAACAGTTATTTAGCCCCAAATTCATTAGTGCTGATTTTTTTAGCAACACTGTGTTAAGGTAAGAGCACTGGGGGAGAAGATGTAAGACCCTGATACATGGAATAGAGACATTTAGGTAGATGAGAACTCTGAACCCCTAAATCCTCTTTGCTGGTTGGAAGAATCCCCTTAATCTTCCTTGCTGGTTGAAGTGGATACTCATCCTCATACAAGGAAACCAGATTTCCCTTGCATAAAAATCTGATATGCAGTTATTAATCTAACAAATCCTAACCAATAAAAATAATCAGAAGCCATTTGCTTTTACATGACAGGGATGACAGTATACCCTCACTGTCTTATTCCAAAGTTACGTCAACTCTCCTGTTTTGTCACAATATAGCCTGTTCTCTGTTGCAATATAGTCTTAATTGTCTTGACATTCCATAGAAAATCACCATAGTCTATCACATTGATATAATTAGGCAAATTGAACCTGTTGAGAAGGAATGAGTAAGCATTACACATATTTTAGAAAAACAAATGCTTGCCAGAAATAGGTAACAAATCCTGCAAAAAGTCAAGGACCTGACACAGAAGTAAAGTTTCTAAGAGTATAATAGTCTTGAACAGTTAGGTATATGAAGTGACAAAAAATGTTGCTTTTCTTCCACCCATTCAACACAAAGAAAAGCATGACACTTGATTGGGCTTCTTTGGATTGTGGGGGAAAAAATACCAAATTTGGGCATCTTGTTCTGATGCCTTGCTGGATCACTGATCTAGCAAGATTCTTGCTAGATTCTTTCAGTTTGAGAGAGGTCTGGATCAAGATAAATTTCTACAGAAGGTCTTGGCTATAGATTGGTTGGTCTGTTGCTCTGTTACTTGGTAAACCAGCATATCCAATTGCACTGGAAATATCTGACAGATAGAGACATTATATAGAGCCTCTAGCAAAATGTAATAGGAAAATTACAGCACAGATCCCAAGGTTTTAGAGTAAGAATTGTGCTAATAATAATACTCCATTTAAAAAGCAGTTTCCGGCTTCCTACTAATCCTTTGGAAAGACTGAACACCAGCCCCAAATTATTTTGGGACAGCAAATGATTACATGACACAAACCACACATCATGAACTGAGTACGATATGATCTGCTGAATCATAAAATTGGAAGTACACAGCAAAATTCCATTGTCAAATGGAAATGGTATACATAAGGTCAAGCCTGGACAGGTCAGAAGGTAAGAGCAGTGGTACAGCAGGTGGCTCAGATTCCTGCTTCCCCACGTCAGTCTCGCCTCACATCTACGCCTCAAAGGGAGCGCCCCATAATCAATAAAGAAAGGAGAGGAAAGCATGGCCTGGTTGACCAATGGTTTGCACAGGGTGCTGAAAAAAAGTCAGAAATGAATGGACAATATATTGCAATCCCACTCAAGGGTGACCCTGAAGGGCAGTGTTGAGGGGAAATCTACCCGGTGAGCAGAAATGCAGGAAATACATGAAGTTGTCCATGTCACATGGAAGAAAACTCCTGATAAATCTACACTGATTTATAGTCAGTCACTAACAATGAGATTGAAACATTGGTGACAAAGACAACATATGGAAGAGCCACTCAGAGTAAGTTCAGAATATGTCTGAAGATACCCACGTCCCACAGATATCCTCGCCAGAGGGCATTCATGGCACAAAAGGCTCTCAATAACCAGATAAATGGAATGACTGTCTTTGTGTATTCAGTCACCGATTTCTCCAATCATACCAGCATTTGATCAACAGGCCTATGGAAAAAGTAGCCACTGTGATAAGAGCAAAAGCTATTCATATACTCAATATCTTGATCCCGTATGAACAAAGGTTTACGTCATACCACCAGGTTAAAATAAGCCAACCAGCCAAGGTGCTGGCAGAGAACCATAGGCACATGGAATAGTTGGTGAAAAACAAAGCTATGATTATCAGTTTATGCCTTGTGACCAGCTACAGAGCAGAGAGTAGCACCTATGTTTGCGTTGTTTATTTTTCCCCCCGACCTTGTACAAAGGACACTATACTAGTACATGCTACCATTTTAATTTGATTCCTGGTGAGAGTTTAACCGAATTGTCATCATCACACTAAGATCCAATATCTGATGGGACTTTGTGTTTCCATCGTGTTGGGACCATAGTTTTTCTCCAACAAAGGAGCAGAACCCTGTCTGTGCCCTGGGTAGCTGGCCTGAGTGGACTGCATTACGCAGGCTCCCTTCTTGCCTCTGGCTTCGGTTGGGTTTGCCAATGGACAGAACAAGCAGGAGACCGGGAAATGGGAGGAAAGAGAGATTGTAGTGTTTACTTCCCCAGTTCCCTCTATGCCAAATATCCATTTTGAAAACAGCTTAAGGCCACCGATTCTGTTCTGCAGGCTCCATCCTAGGACTTCAGCTCTGAGTTCCTAACAGCTCCTTCCCCGGCCAGTCAAGCCCAGGGGTCTAAATGGTTTGCATGCCTTCTGGGGTGCCTCGCATTGCCCTGCTGTCTCCCTTATTCCAGCCCACATCATTGTAAATAGTCTTTTCTTTTAACTTCTCTTAAATTGCCCTTTGGGGTTTTCTGTCTCTTCCCTGCTCCAGGCAGCTTCATTTCTCAGAGCAGAAAGCTGAGGCTGAGAGGCCAGATGGGAGCAGCTGCTTCTCAGCCGCCCACAGGAGCCTCTCTGGGGGCCAAACGCAAGATCTCGCCTGGACCGGTTCACCCAGAGAACACACCTCTGGAAACCTTTTCTGGATTCAGATCACAAAATGGCTTATGGGCTGCTGAAAAAGTTTTTCCAGAGAGGGGAGTGGAGTTAGTGCTGAGTTAGGTCTTCAACCCAGATCTCTAGTGCTCCAGCAGGGGACACTCCCAGGCCATCCGCTGTCAATTATTTCACAGAAGAGACATATATATCCAAAAAGGGCCATCGACCTGACCTACCAGCCTCTGGCTTGAATGTGTGGCCCAGTCTCTTGTGCCTGTATCGCCCCGGGAAAGCCATGGCCAACCTACCTGTCGGCAGTGCCTCGGCTTCCCACCCCTCCCGCTCACACACAAGCCCACACATACAGGTACACACACATGCCCGCATACACCAGCCACACTCCATGTACCGGCACTGCACCAGGCACGGGAATAGTAACAGTTTTAGTTGTCTTACAGACTGGTAAAAGATTTCCTAGGCAAACGGAGATTACTATAAAAATGGGAAGAAAAAAATGGGAATTGGCTAAATACAAGCAATAAAAAAATTATGCGGCTATTAAGGATATTTATAGAGAGCTTGAAATGCCGCAGAAAGTGTTTATGACAAAATGTTAAGAGGAAGAAGCAGGGTACAAATTACATTTATACAGTGTGCGTAACACTCCGTGGAAATGCATGAGGAAAGAATGAACTGGAGGGAAACGCACCAAAATGCTGATAGCGGGACGTAGGGGGACATTTCTCTGTATCCAACAAATCTCTTATAACAGGCATCAATTATTTTATGTCCTGTTACAACCTTCTTAATTATACAAGTAGTTTTGGAAAATACGCTCATTTTTCAAATACTCAAACTATAGGCATCAAACAAAAGACCCGCTTGAGGATGCCACCCCCAATCCCAGCCCCCTCTCAAGACAATCACTGTCTTCAGTTTGCTTTGTCTGGTTTCTGATGTATGCAGAGAAATAAAGTAATCGTTTCTGGGAGGGTTTTAACATAAATGGTATGTTATACAAATTATTCTGCAACTTACTTTGCCGCTTAGTAATAATGCTTGGGGGTCTTTCCACAACACTGTATACAAACCTAGTTTATGGAATTTTAACCCTTAATAGTAGGTCTTAATATGGCTATGCCAGTTTATTCAATATGCAGGACATTTAAGATCGTTTCCATTTCGTCACTGTTAAAAACAAATTGCAATGAACAGTCACATAAATGTCTCTTTGCAACACATTAGGACTGTGTTTCTAGAGTGCACACTAAGAAGTGGAATTTCTGATTAAAGGTTTGGATATTTTCACGTTAAAAGCTCCCATAGACAGATCGGATTCTCAACCTCCTCCACCCCTCAAACATCACTGGCTCCTTCTGGGGAAACAGAAGGTCTCAGCTGGTCAGTGGGTCCTAGGGCTCTAGAAGTGGGGTTTCCTAGCCTCCCAGGGGTCCTTGGGGTCACTGAGGGACTGCCCAGCACCCAAGGAATAGACTCTCCATGTCCGCCCACCAGATATGCCCTAGGGATCTGCCTGGTTCCAGCCACCTACAGCATCCTATTTCGTATTCCAGAGGCGGGGGAAGGTTTCTCAAAGAAATCCCACCACCGCCGAAGCTCACCATAGACTTTTATGTCTCACGCAGAAAGGAGTTTATTTCTCCTAGGAACTGTCCCTTAGGGGCCTGAAATTCAGAGCCAAGCATTTTAACTTTCCAGTTACTTAACTTTGGAGAGAAACGTAACTTAGAACACCTGTCTTGCTTTCTGAGGGGATTTTGTCTTTCCTTGAAGAAGCAACTCAACCTAATTACAGCTGAAGTGGGCTCTGTCTGGCCCTTGCCCAGGAGGGTCCCTGAGAACGCTGAGCCTGTGGGGGGCCGGGCTGCACCCTGGTCCACTCTGCCCAGATTACAGAGGCTGGGTCTCAGCAGGTGCCTCTAAAGGCAGAGAAAGCTCTTGGCCTTCACATCCCAGGCAAAGCTCTCAACAAAACTTCCTTTGAAAAGGGCCCTGAATCAGCCTCAGAAAGGCCTTAGAGCTTCTACCTCTGACTCCCTTCATTCCAAGGCACCAAGATAGACCCAGGGAGGAGCAGGATCTGCCCAAGACCTCACAATCCCACCCAGGACCCTTGACATGTGGCCCCTCCAACGAGGCCTAACAAGCAAGCTCAGCAGCAGAAATGAGAGCAGAGCACAGGCAGCTGGGACCAGGTACGAAGTGACATCACAGAAAGGTACCAACAAAAGGCTGCTGGGTTCAGAGGAAGGACAAAGCACTTCTCGTGTCTGCAGTGGGGCGGCGGGGGAGCGCCCATGGAGCAGGACCACTGTGGGACCACCACCAGCCCACAGTTCCCATTTTGAACTCATAGACTTGCTATGACTTTGGGCAAACTATAAAAATGACTATGCATTAAGAGTCGCTGATTACCCACCGATCCTCAGAATAAGTTCCAAATCTATCCCTTTGGCCCCCTTCCTAGTTCAAGCACACCGTCGCTCTCCTGGGTGACGACCTCAGCCTCCTAACTGGGCTCCCTGCTTCTACTCTTGTCCCCTAATTGTCTGTTCTCCACACAGTGGCCAAAGAGATCTATTCTCATAAAACAAATTATATAATGT
>NW_011888855.1:5390010-5409775 GCF_000151845.1 Pteropus vampyrus
CAGAGGCGGGGGAAGGTTTCTCAAAGAAATCCCACCACCGCCGAAGCTCACCATAGACTTTTATGTCTCACGCAGAAAGGAGTTTATTTCTCCTAGGAACTGTCCCTTAGGGGCCTGAAATTCAGAGCCAAGCATTTTAACTTTCCAGTTACTTAACTTTGGAGAGAAACGTAACTTAGAACACCTGTCTTGCTTTCTGAGGGGATTTTGTCTTTCCTTGAAGAAGCAACTCAACCCAATTACAGCTGAAGTGGGCTCTGTCTGGCCCTTGCCCAGGAGGGTCCCTGAGAACGCTGAGCCTGTGGGGGGCCGGGCTGCACCCTGGTCCACTCTGCCCAGATTACAGAGGCTGGGTCTCAGCAGGTGCCTCTAAAGGCAGAGAAAGCTCTTGGCCTTCACATCCCAGGCAAAGCTCTCAACAAAACTTCCTTTGAAAAGGGCCCTGAATCAGCCTCAGAAAGGCCTTAGAGCTTCTACCTCTGACTCCCTTCATTCCAAGGCACCAAGATAGACCCAGGGAGGAGCAGGATCTGCCCAAGACCTCACAATCCCACCCAGGACCCTTGACATGTGGCCCCTCCAACGAGGCCTAACAAGCAAGCTCAGCAGCAGAAATGAGAGCAGAGCACAGGCAGCTGGGACCAGGTACGAAGTGACATCACAGAAAGGTACCAACAAAAGGCTGCTGGGTTCAGAGGAAGGACAAAGCACTTCTCGTGTCTGCAGTGGGGCGGCGGGGGAGCGCCCATGGAGCAGGACCACTGTGGGACCACCACCAGCCCACAGTTCCCATTTTGAACTCATAGACTTGCTATGACTTTGGGCAAACTATAAAAATGACTATGCATTAAGAGTCGCTGATTACCCACCGATCCTCAGAATAAGTTCCAAATCTATCCCTTTGGCCCCCTTCCTAGTTCAAGCACACCGTCGCTCTCCTGGGTGACTACCTCAGCCCCCTAACTGGGCTCCCTGCTTCTACTCTTGTCCCCTAATTGTCTGTTCTCCACACAGTGGCCAAAGAGATCTATTCTCATAAAACAAATTATATAATGTCACTTCTCTGCCTAGGCGCTGCCAATAATTTCCCACTGCTCTTGGGAAAAATTCAAATCTATCACAGCCAACAAGGTCCCAGATGAACCAGCACTGCCAACCTCTGCAGCCTCTCCTGCATTCAACCTCTCCCCGCTTTCTAAGAGTCTTCTCACTGTTCCTTCAACATGTCACCCGCATTCCTGACTCAGGGTCTCTCTTGGGTTTCCCAAAAGCAGAGCTGAGAAGAGATTCGTATGAAACTGATTTATTAGGGAAGTGTTCCCACAAAAAGCCAGGAGGGAAGTGAGCAAAAAGAATTAGGAGGGGACAAGGCCAGGGGAGCAAGCACAGTCTAGCAAAGTCCCGCAGAGGGTGGCTGTGATGCAATGCTGCTGGGGAGCCCTGGGAACAGTGTAGGTCACTCCCTGCCAGGAGCAAAGGGGCAAGGGGGCACAGCCCTGAACCCATCAGTCAGTGGTTAAGGGCGGCCGCCAAGGGGGATGAAATCCCCAGGGCCTCCTGCTTTTAGTGTGAAAGGAAAGTAGTTCCAGCAGCTTGAGGCCAGTTTGCCAATGAAGAGCCACAGGCATTTGAGAGGAAAGGCACAGGACAAGTGTGCACAGCATGGGAAGGGACACATGGGGACATGGGCACAGCAGCCACAGCGTCGACTAAGGGTCTCTGTGGCTGCTTCTTCCTCCGCCTCCTCCCCTGACTCACTCTTCCTTTCAGTGAGGTGTCCACTCAGATGCCACCAGCTCCATCGCCCTAAAATCTCCTCCCCTCCCACCACATCGCTCTTGCTCCCTTACCCTGCTTCAGTTTACTTCAAGGCACAAACCATCATCCACGACTGTCCTGTTCATTTGCTGGTCTCCCTGTGTCTCTCATTACACTGGAAAGAGAGGGCCCGGTCTGGCTCATTTGTATCCGGTGTCCCCAGCACTTAGCGCAGTGGGCATTTTGAGTTCTTGGTTAACTGCTGCCTGGGCACTTTTCGGGCAACTTCCATAACTTTTTATTAATTTATATTTAACAAGCACTTGTTAATATTTACTGCTCTAAATTCCTTACAACTCATTCAACCCTCCGAGTAATCCAGCGAGGTAGGTACCATTACTATCCTCATTGCACACATTAGGGAGCTGAGACTCGGAAGGTAAATAACTTGGTCACAGCCGCACAGCGGGAGAGACACGTTGACAGGAGGTCAGGCCGGCCAGGGGTCTCCAGAGGCTGTGCCCTGAACAAGCCTGTGCTGCCTCTCAAATGGCCCGCTGTAAAGCACATGTCATTCATTATCCTCTACAGACGAGGGAACTGAGGCTCAGAGAGGTAACTTTCCCAATGCCCCAGAACTGGTGGGAAGCAGGGCTGGGATTCTGACCCCCCAAGCCAGTTCCCTCACTAAGGTGCTACTATGAGTGGACATCCACAGCCTCTCGCCCCTCCCCTATGGCTCCCCACTGTACATTCCTAGCCCTTTCCACTGGTCCCTAGTGACCATTTCTAGCCCACTTCCCAGGGAGGAAGGAGGTGTTAGCCCAGCTAAGGGGGCCTTTTTTTTTTTTTTTTTGAAATTTCATTCTTTATTAGGATAATTCGATTCTTGGTTAGAACTTTTTAGATTCGTGTTTGCAAACATTTAACATGGGGGGTGGGTAGGGAGGAGGAACCAAGGACAATACACATGATCCTTCCTCAGCTTCTGAGGGCCTAGAAGAGGGCTCCTGATGGGAGTTTCCACTTGAATCTTGGCTGGCTCTCACTCCTAGACATTGGGCCTAAGACCACAGCCTGCCCTTCTCCCACAAACCACACATGCCGTTAGGTGGCCCAAGCTGGGAGGCTAATGTGGTCCAGATGTTTCGCAGCCAGTAACCCTCACTGCAGCATGATCAGCTGCACCTACTAGAGGTCGGACATTCCAAACAAAGCCAGCAATGGTTAAGGGGTATGTGTGTGTGTGTGTGTGTGTGTGTGTGTGTGTGTGTGTGTGTATGTGTGTGTGTGTGTCGGAAAGGGCAGGAGGGCTGGAGGGACATGTACACAAGCATGTGATCGAAGGTCCCACCTCTCAGGTTGGAAACCTCCTACCATTCAGAGCAAGACCTCATTAACCCAGACACTACAGGACTGGTGACGGGAGGGTGCACACGGCCTGCCATGCCACCTGCCACGCAGACAACTCACCTGAGGGAAGCCCTCCGAATCAGCAGAGTGGTTGCTGCCACTCTGTTTACCCCGCCCCTCAACACGGCTTTGACACAGACGTACGTGCGCCCACCCTAGTCAGCATGCCCATCTCCCAGCTCTGCTTGCCAACAATTACAGCAATTCCCAAAGTTCTACAGACAGCTCGTCAGGGGTTACTCAGTACCTTCTAATTAGTGTTACGCACTGATTATCTGAGGCTATTGATATTGGCCTTAATCGGTAATTACAATTCTCACATAAAACATTTAATAACCATTCATAATACAAGAAATTTGATTAAGGAGAGAGCGTTTTTCTTGGATTTCCACATTGATCTCCCGAAGGCTCAGCTGGTTTCTTCTAAGCAGGAGTAAACAGAGTCGGCTCAATTACCCACCAAAGACTGTGGAAAATAACAACCTCGGATTCACCCTCCACCACCACCTCCTCTGAAATACTCAGCTACAGCTACAAAAAAATGAGCAAAGATCACAGGCAGACGATTCACAAAAGAAGAAATACAAATGGCCAACAAATCTGTGGGAAAATAGCTAGCCAACACTAGTAATCAAGGAATACACATTTAAATCAGACACTGTCCTTTCAATTAAATCAGCAAAGACTTACAACTAAAACTCTGCTGCTGTTGGTAAAAAAAAAAAAAAAGCCATTACACTCTCTGCCCATTCTTCCCTCTTCTGGAAAATGTACCCTCATGGCAGGGACACTTCTCCCTTCTACTCTGCAGTCATATGGTAGGGAGTGGAGCTGCAAGGTCTGACTTTCTGTCACTCAGCTAAAGCAAATGGCATAAATAGAGCTCTGACTGAGCTGGCCCTGGTGTCCCTCACTGCCCTCACCGCTTGGTCAAGGACAAGCCAATAAGATACTTCCTGAGAGCTTTCCGTTTAGGACAGAAAGAATAGCTTCAGTCCCTCTGCAGTGGCAAAGCTGGGAGATACAAGCCACGAAAGCCAGCAGTAACTTATTCTGTCAACTCACTGTGACACACATGACACAACCCAAGACCTAGAAGAAGGTAAAGCAGCTTAGTGTGGTCGAACAAAACAGAGAACAGGTACGCAGTCCTCCAGCCCTGCTAGGCACCCTCAGAAAAGATGGCAATTTGCCTGAGGTCTCATCACAGGCCCGGTGGTGAGGACCACCCAAAGAGCCCAGGGCCAGCTTGGAATCAGGCCTCACACTGGCCTTTGGGGGGGAGCAAGAGCCCTGCAAGTACCCCGCTGACAGGGAACTGGAGGAGGTCTCAGGGCTGCCGAGGAACTCCCTCCGGTGACAACCCCAATTATTGCTTTGCACCATCAGTGCTCAGCACCATCCCACCCCGCACATACAGACTACTAAGTTTAGAGCTGGAAAGGGGTCCCCAAACATCAAGAAACACCTTTTAGGTGGAAAAACCCACCTAAAACGAGATGCTCATGCATTGCAGCTCTCCAGCCTTCCAAGGCTTTGTGCTCTGCCTTTTAATGGTCAAGCTCAATGCAGGTAAGTAAATTGTCACACGACTTCTACGTGTGGACACAACTTAAACCACAGACAAGAGGCTGCTCAACAGAGGTCAGAAGGATGGCTTTAATAAATCAATAAGAATGATCCACAGTTGCACCCCAGGACAGCGCCGGTTGAATGCCTATCATCTCAGCACAATTATTAATAACGCCTTGCACTCTCAAAGGCATCCTGATTTGGGCAGTAATTAGCCTTATCTGTATATAAATCCATACACAACCCCGTCCCAGTCCCATGGGCACACACCCTCACATGTCCTCCTGCGTCCTTCATCGTGGTGAAATCTCCTGCCTAGTCTGAGCTCCAGGCAGTATCTTTTAAACTTTCCTTCCACTGTGTGTGAAATTTTTTTGCCTACAGATCAAAACCCAAGTTCTTTTTCAGCCATCAGCACACAGAATGGCTGAGACAGCCCTGTGCCCCTTCTCTCATTTTTGCACTGGGCTACCTCGTCCTTTTCAGCATGCAAGCCCCCTTAAGTGGTTTTGAGAAGTATTTCTCTCTCCAGTCTGGTTATAGCAATTTGACTGATGTTGGAATCCAAGAGAAAACAAATTCACCTTCATGGGATCCCTTTCTCCAAGTCCGTAGGAAACAGCAGAAATTCCTTCCCACCTCCACTGCCACAGTACACCCCATTCCAGAAAGGTGGGCTCACAGGCAGGACTCAGGAAAGTGCTACGTGGGCAGACCTGCCTGCTATTTCTATGCCCTCGAGTCACCTGCCTGCCTAGGTTCAAATCCTGCCTCTATCGCTCACCAGTTCCATAGCCTTGGGCACGTCATTTAACATCTCTAGACCTCAGCTGCATCCTCTACTGAGTTATGAGGTTAAAGGGCAGAACGCCCACAGAGCATTTAGCCCGGGCTTTGCACCATGAGAAGCTTTAGATAAATGTTAGCTGTTGTCATTAATAATAGTATAATAGTAATGATTCAATAATGCAGGTTTAAATTAAATGGGTAGAGTATACCCCAGTGAAAAATGGCTTGAGCATTTGAAAAGTTGCCTTGCTTATATTTATGGAGATTGTGACTACATATCAGCCTATTTCGTGGATGCATAAACAGAGGCCAGGAAGGCCAGGTGCCTGCCCCCACACTCCAACCTCCAAAAGTCTGAGCAAAGCTAAAGATGCCACATCTACCTCCACCCTGGGGAGAACACACCATTCCTTGAAGAGCCCTCGTCAGAGAATTCACTCTATATGGATAATGTAATAGGCATCATCGCTATCCCCATTCTGCAGTCGAGAAGACTGAGGCCTAGAGCAGTCAAGTGACTTATCCAAGGTCACACAACTTGTAAGTGGCAGAGCAGGAATAGGACCTTACACCTGTCAGAATCCCCAGCCTGTAGCGTTAATGAGGAGGCCACGTCACCCAGTCCAAGGGAAACCTTTGATCTTGCCCAGCAGCAAGGCAGAAACAAGCAGGACCCAGGGAGATGGTGACCTGAGGGAGCAAGAACGAGAGGCCCAGAGGAGTAAGGCCAGGGGGTGGTGAGAACCCAGCCCACGGGAACGTGCTCCTGGGCTCTGATCTCGCGCAGACACAGACCTTCCCCGGCACAGGGTCCTGCTCCTTCCACAAAGTTCGCAGCTCACACAGCACTCTCCACAAACCACGCTCAGCTCACCCCACTGAGGGCACACTGCTGAGAACCGCACATACTGCCATCACTGACATTTTGCCTGTCCTTCCGATGGCTCTGGGTAGCTGGGCTCCCAGGGGCTAAAGAAGAGAGACTGATTCCAGGTAGAAACACCAATTCCGAGCGACACAAATAGGCCAAAAGTGACCTGCCACAGGGAAGGAGGGCTGAGTATGTTCACTATGATACCATTAGCTGTTAACGGACCCTCGCCGCCCAGCAGGCTCAGCTGCAGGAAGAAGTGCCTGCCTTGTACAAGCACAGCACATCATCCAGGTAGGGCTGACAGATGCCATGGAAGCCTGCCCATGGGGATCAGGGCAAGGTCTCGGATTTTTCAAAGACAGAAATCATGGCCAGGCCTGGGACCAGCCGTGGTAGGGGAAGTGTCACGGAATAAAGCAAAGTGGACAGTGTGCAGGGTCATGATCACCCGCCCCTCTCCCTGGATGCCCATGCCACCAGCAGCATCCAGGCCAAGTGAACTGGGCAGAGGCCAGCCACCAAGGACCAGGTTTGTGCCGCTGTTGGGCACAGGTAGGATAAGCATGACACCTTTGGGAGGTGGGGCATTTTGAGGACACAGGGCTCACGGTGCCGAGCAACTTCCCCTTGATGTTGTGCTGTGCATTATCTGCCCTGCGTTACAAGAGCCAGGAGAGTCTCTCGGCCGAGCCTTCAGCCGGTCCCTGTGCTCCCAGAGCCCCAGGACTGCTCCCCACCCAAACAAGCCCAGTCCCAGTTTCTGCACTTCCTGGGTGGCCTTGTACCCCTCAGATGCCCACGAGCAGAGGAGGCCACAGCCACCCTTGGGCAAGTGGGACACCTCAATTCTCTGAAGCAGGGAGCAAAGGACATTTCCTACTTTAATGGCCGCAGTTAAATGTTTCATGGGCCAAAACTGAGGCCAGATCACTTTATAATCATTCTTCTGGCTCCTGCATAATTGATATCCCTTATGCACTTTTCATGATCTAATTTATCTACCTCCTAAAATATTTTGTAAAACCTGAGTCCCATCTGTAATGATCTATGTCCCATTATAAAGTCTGCTAAAGGATTTGCTACCCAAGCCACGTCCGTGGGCATAAACTAAGCTGCTCTGGGTTGTTTCTAGTAGGGATGGAGGCCTGATGAGTCTAAGCAAATCCAATGTGTTTCACTCAGAAAGCACACACAGAAGGCAGGAGAGGCCAGGGGACTTGCCAGAGAGGCCGGCCTTGAGGAAAAGAGGCAGAAGGTGAAGGAGCAGAGCGATATTCTGGGGCAGCTACGGAGCAGCTGTGTGACCCCATCAGGTGACGATGACGACAACAGTAATAACAATAATAATGGAGGCTACCACTCCCCTGAGACTCGGAAGTGCCGGGCACTGTGCTCACACTTTCGAGGTATTATCTCACTTATTCCTTATTCATGAGGTAGGGACTATCACCATTCTCACTTCACAGATAGGAAAACTGAGGCTTGGAGAGGTAAATTACTTGCTCAAGGCCCCGTAGTAAGCAAATGAGGAGATGGGATTCAAGCCTGAGCAGTCTGATCCAGAGCTGAGGCTCCTGACCTTGTTCTAGTCTCTCCTTCTACATGACTCGAATTCCCAAATCACGTCCATCCTGTGAACCTAGAGATCCTTGTATTTCAATAATCCATTAGCAAGCCTTTTAGGGTAAGGGTACCAGATTTAGTGTTAAGAAAAAACTGGAAACCCAGTTAAAGTTGGATTTCCGATAAATGACAAATAATTATTTTGTCTAATGATGTCCCAAGCATTGTATTAAATGGCCCATGCAATATTTGGGACATACTTTTACTAAAATATTATGTAGTGCTTGTTTGAATTTCTAATTTAACTGGCATCCTCTGTTTTACCTGGCAACACTCACCATGTGTCCAGCCCCGTGCCGGGCCTTTAGGACTCCTAAAGATCACCCTCAGGGAATCCAGGCTGCCTGGAGAAACAAGATGGACACAGAACAAAAGACAGACATGGACTAGGGTCATAGTCTGATCCAAACCTGCCTGGCAGAGGGCTGAGAATTGTTGGAGTCAGACGTTTATAATTCAACAATCCTGGAGGAGCAAGTCCTCAACGATGGGAGGAAGAAGCACCTCAGTCAATCTCTTGACACCCAAACCACGCAGGAAGGAAGGTCAGCTTCCCTCCTAGCCCACTCCAGCCCTGCTGCCAGCTCTGTAGGTCTGCTTTTCAGCTCTTGGGCGCAGCCAAAAGACCTCGGGATGGAGTCCAATGTCCGGACCAACAGCTCCAGAGGACCAAACTCTGCCCATCCCACAGGTGGCACTGCTAGAATATCTGTGGGATGTCACACACCTGTCTGGTTTGCTGACTCAAATCTATACAACTCCCACACTCACACCCCTAGGCCTTTGCTTACTCCATCCCTCCCACCTCGAAACTGCCTATACTCCCCAAACTCTGCCTTCCTTGAGGGTCCAACTCAGTCCTACCTTCTTTAGGAAGCCTCTACCCACACTGCCCACCTGCCAATCTCACCCTTGCTGGGCCACCTTCAGAAGTTATTCCTTACACTAAACATTTACACATTTTGTTATTTATTGAGTGCCTAGCATAGAACCTGGAACATAGTTGATGCTCAATAAATGCTTGGTGACTGACTGAATGAATAATAGCTACTGTGGCTTTATCTTGCATGATGACTTCTATGTGTGCAGTTCCCAGCAGAGAAACAGAGGGCATCCAGCGGAGGTAATGTAAAACCCCTTGCACGCGGATGCATCTTCCCACAGCACTGCACCCAGCCCAAGTCCTGGCCTGGAGCGGATTCAATAACTCTAATAGACAGGTGGAGTTAAGAGAAGGAGGAAGGAAATGCAGCAGGGAGGGTATAGGCTTGGGAACCACTGACTCCGCTCCAGCTTCCAACGATGGCTTGCTCTGGGACTTGGGCAAGTCACGAACCACTCTTTGCTTCAGTTTCCTTAGCTGGAAAATAGGATGCAGACACATTGCTCTGACTGCCCCGTGGTTTATGCTGGGGTCACATGATTACTGTGACATCAATACCTTCCCACAACAACAGGTGTGTGATAGGCCTAGAAGAGTGGTGGACTCACGGCCCTAGTCCTTGGCAAGTTCAAGTTTCACTCCCACTGGCGGCCTCCCCTTGCCACTGCCCCTGACAGTAATAAACTCCCTCTCAGGAGCCTCGCTACAAAGCCCTGCTCACATCTATGCTTTTCCAAGTCCCGCCTCTCTGAGCAGAGGCCAAATGGAGATGGATATTCTCTCTCGCAGCCAACAAAGCACCTCAGTCAACCTCTTGGCACCCAAACCACGCTCATTGTTCTTGTGTGGAATTCGCAGATGCTTATAAACACTTCCATTACTGCTGAAGTTTTATTTATGGTTTTTGTTAAACCTTTACTCTGAAATTTGCCATTTTAAATACTCCCTGACTATGATTTATATGGGTTCTTCGCACAGAAGCTACCTGTAATGGACAGAGCCAAAAGCAATTTATAGACCCTCGGGAGCAGCTGACCACTCATTTTTATTGAGAAAAGATTTTCTCGGGGGGAAATAAAGACAGAAAACATTAAGATTCCGGAAACATCGCTTCCCAAGGGGCTGACCACACAGGGTGCGCCTCTCTGTACCTCCTTTACAACTAGCTCAAGCACACAGCAGCAGCACCTGCTCCTCCTCAGACCAGGGAAGGAAACGAGGATGCCAGCTCCTTAGTGGGGGTGGAGGGGGGTCTCTGCCCCTCAGAGGGCTTGGATGCTCGGGGAGGCCCAAGCTGCGATGCTCAGGGAGGCCCAAGCTGAGACTGAACCCAGCGAGGCAAAGGAAGTCAAGAGCAGGGAGAAGGTAAGGGTGGTGGGAGAGGTCGACCTTGTTGCCAATTTATTCAATGTCTTAAAATTCCCCTCTGGAAAATGTGAAATTTCCCAATTATAAGATTATAAGGTACCATCACATCATTTGTTGGCACAGAGGTGACTTTATAGCTGGAACTGGGCAATGGATTGCAGTCTTGTGATTATCGATCCATTTGTAACCAAAATGCCAAATCTGGAAGTCCAATCCATCACAAACGGAAATTGAAAATGCTACAGGATTCCAGAAAAGACAAGTCTGCTCACCTCGTGGTGGAATCGCCCTGATGGCTTTCTTCTCCCACCTGTTGTAAAAGCCGGCAAAGCATCTTACTTCCTAAGGTGCTTCCCTCTTACCAGTATTTCTAAACCTATGTGACACCCTCTTCACAGTCATGTTGTTTGGACTCTTTTTTTCGGAAAGGGAATGGAGGCCGAAGTGAGCCATCCAGGGCTCTGCCATCCTCTGCGCTGGGTGTGGAATGCACCTGTACCTGTTCCCTCTTCTGGCTCAGGAAGTAGCTTCTCGCCCACAACACCTGCAGGGCAAGGTGCTAATCCCCATGCTCCCATCTCTCCTTTCAGGCCATGTGCCCAGAAACCAGGGCTGATCTCTGCAATGGGAAGCCCTGGGCAATTAAAGAGCAACATAGCTCCACTGGACACAAGACATGGAATCAACAGGCCTTTCATAAGACTCAAAAGAAGAAAATGAATTTCATCTTTGGACTTTTCAATACTGCTGGGATTATTTTCTTTTTCTTTCTAAACAGTGAAAATAATGTTATAAAAGCGCCTTTTTTGTTATTCGCTTACATCCTTTCCCCACACTCTGGTGTTTTAAAATGAAAAACAAAATTACACCACTTTTTGTACAAAAAACACTTAAAAGATTTTTTAAAAAACAAAAATAAAATAAAATTTCCATCTGAAAGGAAACTCTCTCGCATTTTTTTCAGAGTTTGTCAAATAAATTAGGAAATCTCTTCCTTTGAAGATCAATGGTATGGAGATGACTTTGAACTCTTAATATCAGGCATTAGCAAGATAATGTTAGGTTTTATTAAGAATGAAAAGAATTTACCAATTTTCTTCCAGCAATTTTCTCTGGACTCCACAAGGAAGCTAATCACTAGATAATTGTTCAATGACTCTCTGGTCCATTCAAATCCGTTGAAATGTATAGAAAGGAGAAAGGCAGAAGTCCCTTAAGAGACCAGTTACCAACTGCTGGGCCCCGTAGCCTGAAAAACACAGTTCTGGGAAAAGCCAGAATCCAAGGAGTCTAGGGGTATTAGTTTCTTAGGGTTGCCCTAACGAAATACCATAGACTGGGTGGCTTAATAACATAGTTCTGGAGGCCGGAAGTCCAAGATCAAGGTTCTGGCTAAATCAGTTTCTGGTGAAGGCCCTCTTTCTGGCTTTCAAGCATCCTTCTTCTCACTAAGTCTTCACGGGGCCTTCCCTTGCCGAGTGTACACAGAGAGACAGAGCTGTCTGGTGTTACTTCTTATAAGGACACTAATCCTGTTGGATCAGGGCCCCACCCTTATTACCTCATTGAGTTTTAATTACTTCCTCAGAGGCCCCGTTTCCAAATATAGCCACCCTGGGCATTAGGCCTTCGACATGTGGATTTGGGGAAAACACAAATATTAAAGTTTTTTCACTGGATTTGCCACAACTTGGTTCTCTCCTTTTAAGGATATCGCTTCTTCGGGTCCTGTTTCCGACCCCCGTTGTACAGTCCAAACCATACTCCCTTCCAATGGTCTCTACCTCTCCCCTCCCCAGTACATTCTTCAGGAGCCCCCAGGTTCCACGTGCCTCCTCCTAACCCACAGCTCTGAGTCCTTTCTCTGCTCAATGACTTCAGTGGATCCCACACCATGCACAGAATTAGGTCCAAAATTTAGAGAGTCGGTAAGTGCAATGATTAAAAACTCGGAGTCAGACAGACCTACGTGCCAATCTGGCTCTGACCTTCAGTAGCTATGTCATCTGGGGTAATCTAGTTAACCCCTCTGACCCTCAGGTTCCCCTCTGTAAAATGGGGGAAAGAACAGCTCCTACTTTGTCATTTTGTGGTAGAGACAAAGAGAGGGAATGCTGGACCCTGCTTAACAGAATGCCTGACACTTAAAACTAGATAAAATGTTAGCCAATCACTGGTTGTCATTAGACTCTCTCCATCAACCCCACGGTGCTCTCATCTCATCTCACAGCTTTAACACCATCTGACGGCCAACATCCCCTAAATGTACAACTCTGGCCCCACGCTCTCTCCAGAACTCCAGAGGAGGAAAGCCAGCTGCCCTTCCATCTCCATGCAGATGTCACAGGCATCTCAGGCTCCTCATGTCTAAAACAGCTCCTGATCCAACCTCGACCTGCTCCACCCACAGCCTTCCCAATCCCAGCTGCTGAGGCTGAAACTGTGGCATCATCTTTGATCCCCCATCTCTCACACCCACATGCAGTCTGTTCAGAAATCTTCTGTGTCCAGAACAGAACTGCTTCTCACCACCTTCACGACATCACTCCGGCCCAGGGCCACCATCACCTCTCACCTGGAGGCTGCGGCAACCTCCCAGCTGGTCTTCTTTTCTCCACCCTTGACCCTGAAATGGTCAGGTTTTCACACAATGCACAGAACGATACTTTTAAAACAGAAGTCACATCATAACTCTCCTCTACTCAAAATCCCTAGAGGACCCCCTTGTCACTGAGGGTGAAGTCCAAAGCCCTATATTTTCCTACAAGGCCCACATTGGTTCTCTGACCTTCTCTCCTGCCGCCAACCCCTCACTCACCCCACCATGGCCACACTGGCCTCCTGTTGATCATGCCAGGCACACTCCTGCATCAGGCTCTTACACACTTGCTATTCCCTATGTCTAGAATGTTATTCCCCCAAGTATCCACCTGGTTGACTCCTTACATCCCTCTCAAATTGCTCAAATGTCATCCTCTCAAAGAGGCCTACTCTGCAACCCTGGTCAAAATCATGACATCCCCACAGACACACACACACACACACACGGTATTCCCATCCCTACCCGAATCTACTCATTCTTTTCCCCTACACTTATCTCTTCCTAACACGCTGCATACTTACTCGTGCATCATGTTTATTTGTTTACTGTCTGTCTTGCACCGCTGGAATATAAACTCACAAGGAAGTGATATTTATCTCTCTTGTTCACAGCTGCATATCTGGCTCCTAGCCGAGTGTTCAGTACATAGTAGCCACTCAGTAAATATTTGTCAGATAAACGAAGGCTCAGCTGTTAATGCACACATTTATTCAACAAGTGCTACTGAGCATCTTCAAAGCCCACAGGGCCTCACCCCCCCTTTCCAGTCACTTTCTCGGGACCGCCCCCCCACAGAACCTCTTACCAAGTGGCCCTCGTCTCTCTGTCTACATGCCTACATTTTAGATGGCCTTTTCCCTGAAGCCTTGCCCACCCCGTCTCCACCTGTGAAAATCTATTCATCCTCCAAGGGCTAGCCCACCGCCTCCTCCCCCATGAAGCCTTTATGCCCATAGTGAGGTACTCGCCCTTGAGTTTTTCAGCCCTCTCCTCTGCCCTTTTCCACCCTGCTGGGCATTGCCATGAGTCGTCGTCTGTCCCATGTTCCCTGCTAACCTGTAACAGTCTCAGTGTCAGGACCACATGTGCTTCTCTATCTTGCCTGCTGCGCCAGGCACACCTCAGCTGTTCCAGAAAGATTCAGGAGTGAACTAGCATGCATCTGTATCAGTCTCTAAATTAAAAAGTCAAAAGTAAACCCTAGTTATGAAGAGTCGGCTAATGTGGCCCCTTGAGACGAGAATGACATATAACGATATAATTACCTTGCTTCTGCCTGGCTCACAGCCCCGGGAGAAATATGCTGCCCATCCTCAAGATGCGTTTCTATAACACAACCTGCATGCAGCCTCTCACCCTTCCCTCAGCATCTGCAAGGCAGCTCCTCCAAGCAGGTTAAAAAGGATCCTGTATAGATAGATCTCTGTGTATTTAGGAAAAGAGAAATGACACCTCTGGTATGAACAAGGCGGAATACATGGCACCACATGCTAGTTGTCAGGGTTCTATCCTTAAAGTAATATATTGTTCATTTTCTTGCTCCGAAGAAGGAATGGGCATCCTCATGCATATCAGAAACATATTCACCACCTCTGCCCTAAGACCTCTTCTGCAGAAAATCAGCTGACACATCACCCATGCCATCCCGGAGCTCATGCGTCCCCAGAGGTTTCTCATTCATGCATGTCCAGGTAGGTATTAACATAAAAACAACATCTGTGTTTGCAACACTCCGTCCGACTCTCGTCCCACTCCTAGCAGGAGACCGATGACAACGGGGTTAGGAGAGGAAGGCACAGCCTCTGCTTTAATCACATTTCCACTCCTTTTGCTCAACTTCCCGGAGGAGGATGCGGTGGAAGTCATGGAAAATCGAGAGAGCAGGATTATGTTAAATTATATATTCCTCCCCAAATCAGCAGTGATCTCACAGCCCAAAGCAGCAATCCCGGTTCTATTTGCTTATAAACATTAATGGGACCAAACCTCAAGGAGAAGAACAGGAAAAGCCAAATGCCAGAAAGCAAGCGGGCACCATAAATCATGGGCGCAGGGTGGCGGCAGGTCAGGGCTCTGGGGGAGGGGGCTCCAAATTCCCCCTCCCCGGCCGACAGTCTCTAATTCCTTGGAATTCTGCAAATGCCTTTCCTGAAGAGAAAGGAAAAATTTATAATTAGAGGTGTGTTTTTAATGGCCCAACCTCTGCCAAAGAGCAGTAAGGACAGAGGCCCTGCCAGCAAGCTCATCTTCATCCCAGACCAGCCTGAGATCTGGGGAGGAAACCCAAGCTCCGAAAAAGGGTAGCACATCCCCTTGGATAACTGAGAGATTCCAATCCAAGGTCTATCTTATCATTAATAACCCAGGAAATTTTGGAAATATTCACACAATCTCTCTTAGCCTCCACTTTGCTGTTTCTACCATGGGACACAGCCCCTCTGCCTGCTGCCTGGGCTGGGACTGTGTGATTATTGAGCTGCTTCTGAGCGGACCTCTGTTGAGTTCTTCATATGCATTAACTCATTTGCATCGTTATCAACAATCCACAGGCAGGTGCTATGATCCCCATATTACAGATTGAGAACCTGAGGCTCAGATTGCCTAAGTCCCCGGATAAGGTCTCATAGACGGAATATGGCAGAGCCGGGACTAGACCCCAGGTCTACATCAGGAATCTGTGCTCTTTAAGCCATAAGCTGTCAGACCTGATTCCACAGTGTTGGGCCAGGCCTAGCACACAAGACTACTTAAGCAAAGCCTGTACAATTGAAACAAAGCTCACTTCTTTGGCCACGCATCTCCCCACAGCACTTCAGAGACCTGTTCGCCAGGTGGTTAGAAGCAACCCCAGGTCTGTTTTGGGGAGCAGAACCATGGGAGAGTGGAGGCTGTTTCTGACCCCTCCAGCTCTGTATCCAGGTTTTAACTGAGAGGTAGGGAAAGAGAACTTATTTCCCAGTTTCTTCTCTCATTTGAATATTGGATTTGTAGAAGCTCAGTTCCCCAGAGGAATTCCCCCAAGAAGCCATCTGCTTGTGTGCTTCTGAGACGCCTTGGAAAAGGATGCTAATCAATCATGCGACAGGGAGCTGCTCACTCTTTCCCCCAGAGATGTATGTGCTCAGACCCTTGAGCACAGGGACTACACCACCAGACAGGTACCGATTCGGGCACTGCAGATGTGCTGGCTATTCCAGAGTCATCTCTAACCTGGGTCAGGTCAGGTCTGTCCTAGCCAGAGGTTAGAGCAGTATAGGACAGAGGGCCAGGCAAGATCTTGGAGGGGCTGACACTTTGTATCAGAAATGCCCGGCGGGACACCTCTGTGGTTATGCCTGGCGCAGACCCTAGCTCAAACTCAGACAAGAATGCAGACACAATGCATGACTTGCACAGAACTTTCTTGCACAGAATCTCCTGTGAGGACACCCAGCAGGAGTCAAGACATGGGGTATGCCCAGGAGCTCAGCTCAGGAGTGTGGCTGGACAATGCAATGCTAACCCTTAGATGCGGCTGCCCCAGCTCCTGCAATGTCTCTGTGGGCGAGAAAGCCTGGGCCTGTCCAAGCCACAGCAGCCCACACTCAGTGGGCTTTCTAGGTGCAGCCTCTCTTCCAAAATGGCCACTGGGCCCAGCCTAGCTCACTAGGAATCGAGGCAGCATTGATAACAAATGTGTGAAAGACAAAACAGCTTCCGAAGAGAATCCTTTTGCTTATAGCCTGCCAAGCCCCCAGAGCATCTGGTCTACCACCTAGTTTTATCGGTGCAGAAACCCAAGCCCTGAGACTTGCCCAAGGACACACTACGAGCCTCCCAGTCCAGGGCTCTCTCCCAGCACCCACCAGAACCATGACCTCCCAGGCTCCGGGTCAGCAGTGCCCACCTTGTGCAGCCAGCAGGGAGAAGACAGGAGAAGATGGCCACCCCTGAGTCACTCCTGGCCCCTCTCAAGGAAGCTCTAACCTCTGGAGTGATTCCTCCTCTCTCTCCTTGTGTGTCCCTCTGCTCCTCTTTCTTCAAGTGCAAGGGGTTCTGTCACATGTTCAATCTGCCCTTGGTGCTGTGACAAAAAGATTTTCAAAACTGGAAGAATTTCCTTTAATATTTTATCACCATATGCAAAACAAAGCAGTCAGACCAGTCCAGGGCCTGCGCTGCTGCAGGGGAGAGGAAATTTGACAGATGGAGTGTTTCTGCTCACATCCTGTCTTCCACAGAGCTTCCTGGGCCCAGGTGAGCTTCATTTGGCCATGAAGATGAGTGTGTACAGGTTGGCCACCGTGCCAAATGCTCCTGCTGAACCAGAAAGCAATCGACGGGCACACTCAGGCCGGAGGAGGGGGCTCGCTGAGTGGTGTGAGGGGAACAGATGTACGTGCACTCTGTCCCTAGCAGACCTGCTTCAAGCCCGGAGGAGGCCACAGCAGGACAGATGACAAACTCCCTACGTAATTTAAAATTGAGAGCTTGTGAGTCCACAAGCAAGCTAGTATGAGAATACAGAGTAACCAGAGTGCTACGAAAGGGCAGGGGGGTGCGGGGGGCGGGGGGTGCGGCAGGGACAAGGGGATTTGCATGGAACTTTCATAGGCTTTCTGCAACCAAAGGGATCTGTGGCCAAATGGGTCTTAGAAAAAGATAATTCAGAGCCTTTTAAATGCTGGTGTCCATTGGGAATCTCCAAGAAGGAAGCATGGAGTGTGGTGTCTCCCAATCTTATTCGGCAGGCCATAGGCAGCTCTCACAGAGCATCTCACAGGACTCGTCCCAACGGGATCTTCTGAAATGGAGTTTAGAGGAAGCTCCAGAGAGAGACACAAGTGTTCACAGGAGCCAGGTCTCTGTGAGGTCTTGGGAAACACTTCCTCCTCTTCCATGAGGCCTAAGTACCTCACCTGGGAACCACCAACAAGTAAAAGAAACTCGGGGCCCACAGCCTGCTGTTCGCACGGACATGTGGCGTGTGAATGTCAACATGCGTGGGGACGGGTCACTGGGCTCCTCTGTGGACTCACGCGGGCTCCCAAGCAGTAAAGACCCTGGCCCTCCCCTGAGGCCCTGCTTCATGCATCCTCCCCACTTCTCTCCCTGGTCCCCATCCTTCCACCCTACTTACCCCCTCCCGCCCCCAGTCATCTGCAAAGCGTCCCTTGCACCGCTGTCTCTCAGTTAAGCACATAAGTCTTTTTTGTAACCACAGAGAAACAAATCCATGCTACCAGATTAACAAACAAAGCAAACAAGCTTAGAGAAACCTTAGGCATTAACAGTGCCCATCCCCGGCTCCAGCGAAGACTGGACCACACTGAGCCCGGGACTCCTTGGTGCTCTTTCCAGTCCTTCGTGGGAGTTAGTCTCAACCCTGTCTGTCCCCAGGGCTGGGCACGTCTCCCCTCACTAAGTCCCCCTATCTCAGCCCTCACACCTTCACTCTGATCTAAAAGCCCATCTCATCTCTCAGGTAGAGCTTTGCTCCCCAGACATGCCCTGAGGTCAACCAGTCTTCGCATGGGGACCCAGCAAACTGGAAATTCAGCCTCCTGAACCCAGTGCCCACACACAGACACCCAGACTTCTCCTCATCACCTGCTCATCACCCAAGGACAGCACTGGGCCTCAAGCACGTCCTTCACGTGAAGACCCAACAACAGCTACAGCTGAACCAGAGCGAGTGGCAGCCCAACAGCGCCAGGCTGAGGCTTGTCCTGCCTGTCTTCTGGTCACCCTCAGGCACCAGCCTGGTCCCCATGCTGTTGTCATCATGTTTTCACTTTCTTCCTACAGAGGTTTCTACTCATCAGGCTGAAAAGAAGTAAAAATATTGTAATGCACGCACTTTGGGATTTCAAGAGATACATTCTAGAGGTTCAGAATGTGATCATCTTTGAAATTCTGCTAGCCTAGCTGCCTTGTTTCTCGAAGGAGCTGCAAGGGTGAGGAGGGCTGCAGTTCTGGGAGGGGGGTACTGGGGGGAGGTCTGTGGAGGGACGTAGTCTTAAAAATACCAGGATTTTTATTGTGAACACGTGAACCCTTCTCGTGCATGTGGCTCCCAGACATGGCTTTATCTCAGCTCAGCGGTGAGATTAGGTTCAGAGAGAAAACTTCCAAAACAATCACACGAGCCTGAATTTACGCAGGGAAAGCACAGCAGAAACTACACTCGCCAGGTGCGAGTATCATGCCTCCCTGCCTTTCCCAGCAGAGCTGTGCTTGCTGGGCTCCATCCCACCCAGCCGCCCTCACGAAAGCCAGCGGTGGCTATATCCAATCACACCAGGGAGGGTAGAAGGATGATGGGGCCCCGGGAAGCCTCATGTAGCCCCCAGGTGGATGGGCTCCTACAGCCCCATGCTCTCCAAACACAGCACCTTTCTCGCTGACTGTGTAGCTATCTGGCTCCTGTGTGCCTTCCCCCCAACCTGAAACACAGACATTAGCCACTGTGTCCTCAACCCTTAAATGAGGCCTAGAATGAATGAATTGATAGATGGATGGTGGAGGGTAGACTGACAGAAAGGAGGAAGAGAGGGATGGAGAAAGTCCAGCCAATCATGGCCTCGCCTGGCCCATTTGCCCCTATCCCCTCAGAAGGTGAGCTGGGACTAAATGAATCCACCCTGGGCACAGGTTTCTGAGGCACTGGGACCTGAAGACAGTAGGTGCCATGGCCGGGGAGGCACCAGCTCTCCCCTCCTGCCCTGCCCCCAGCTGGAGGTGGTTGTGTGCTATATTGCTAACTCTTCGTGACCTCATCTCAACCCCAAGAGATTCTGCTGGGCAGTCTTTCTCTGGCCAGCTTACCTAGCTGCCCTCACCTTGACAATCACAGAAAAGCAGACACCCCCTCCCCCACCCCCTCCACACACACACTCTCTCT
>NW_011888855.1:5410360-5413772 GCF_000151845.1 Pteropus vampyrus
AAATGACTCTCCTTCTTCCACTACAAACAGAGCCCTTGGAGCAATGGGCCTTTTAATCAACAATTATAAGAAGTTTTAAAAGTCACTTTTAAAAGGCTGTCACGGCGAGCTGCTCAGCTATTTTCTCTATTCCTGAGGGACTGCCTGGTGGTGGCAGGAAGCAGACGCTGAAAGGAGGTGGGTGGGTGGGAGCAGCCGTCATCCATCACCCAGCGACAGGCCTGGTGCCTAGGAGGTCCTCGGGGTGCACATCTGTAGCCCGGAGCGCTGGCATGATTTATCACAGGCAGCTTGTCGCCTTCCCCGTCACGTTTACATGTTTGCTGGGTGCTTCTCCTCCTGCTGACCTCCACATGCTGCGGTTCCTCAAGACCCAGGCCTGGTCTCCCCTCACCCCACATACAGGCCCCTACAGTCACGACTTCACTCGCCATCTCTGGGCCAAAAGCACCCACACTCAGGTCTCTAGACCCAAACATCCAACTGCCTCCCTGACATCTCCTCAAACTCAAAATGTCCATGACAGACCAAAACACGTGTGCCTGTGTTTACTTCCTCCAAGCTGGCTTCCTCCCAGACTTCTGTACCTCAGCAAGTGGCACCCCCATTTGCTGCAGCCTTGCAATCACCCTCATTCTTTTCACCACCATACCCCCACCTAACTGCCTGCAAGTCTGGATGGCTTTACCTTCAGAGCACATCCTGAATCGGGCACTTTGTGCCACCTGAATTGCTAACAGCCTCTTCCAGGCCCCATCATCTCTCCCCACCCCCAACAGCCCAGCAACATAAGGTGGCTGAGGAGAGTGCCTGCATTCGCATAAATACAGCAGTGTCCCCACCCCACCACCAGCCTAGACTTGGACTTGAGAGGTTCAAGTGCAGTTAGGGGAATGCACTCCTCCCCACCAGGTGGTCTGGGGGATGGAGGACACTTAGAGGAGGAACGTGGGGCCGAACAGTGACCATGCCTCTCGTGCTCATAGCTGAGGGCTCTGGTAGTATGGCACCAAGTTCCTATTCGCAGGTGAGCTGGGGTGGCAAGTGGAGACCCTAACCCCTAGCATGGCCTGCAGGCCCTCCAACCTACTTGCCCAGCCCCTCCCGGGCTGCAGCCCACCTTCCCTGTGCAGACTCCTGGCATCCAATCACACTTGCCTGTTCCCCACACCTTCCACCTCATCCAAATCCAGAATCTAGCCATCTTTAGCCCTCGCCTTAATAGCCTCCATTCAAAGAAGCCTTCCTGCCCATAAGCCAGGTCAGTCCTGAATTGTCTGCATGCTTCTCTTTGAAGCACATGATCCCACTGTCACTGAGTGACATATTCACCAACTGGGTCAATAACCCGCTGCGCGTTAAGTTCTGTGAGAACAAGGACTGGGTTTGTTTTATTTGGGGCTGATCCCCAGGGCCTTTCATATAGTACATTCTCAAATATTGACTGAAGAAATGCATAATTCTGAACTTTCTAAGTAGGACATTGCCAGGAGCCAGAGAATCAAGAAGGAAAAATGAGGGAGAGCATTTGGATCCCTCCTGGACAGAGTAAGTTTCACCATAAAACCCATGCAGCTGAAAAGTCTAGTTAGCCTCAGACACTATATCCAGGGAAAGACCAAATATGGCATTTAAAATAAGCTCATGGCAAATGCAACATAATCGAGGGGAGTGAGGACCTTTGTAATGCTCTAGGGAGAAGTCTAGCTGCTGCCAGCGGGAGAAGGGCCCACCTGGATGCCCGGGTACATGTGAGATGATGCTAAGCCCAGGGCTCTCATGTGGCACTTCTCCTCTGCCTGGGGTCCCCATCGTCTCAGCCCAGGCCTCTTCCTGTTCTCTTTAGTTCTGGAAATGGGCTGCTTGAGATGCAACTTTTATTCCTTTGGAAAACCATCCCTCTTGTGCTCCACGCGATCCAGTGGAGCTACCCATCATAGTTACCCTCCCCTAGCCCAGCCTCTGGCCACAGAGATGGGCAAGTGTACCAGTCTGAAACGATGATAGTACCACATCTCCCTAAACTTAGTAAGGGGTCCATGGGGGAACACTGGGTCCAGCAAGGTCAATTGTTTCCAGGTTCATGTACTCACGTTTAGTGAGGAAGCTTACTTTCCACTGACTGGCTAAGCTGAGGTTATGGAAGTCTGAAGCTGCTAATGGCCATCTTCCCTGACCTTACAAAGGAAGCCTACCAGTAGCAACCCAAATTTGAATAAATATCATAGAGAGCAGAGCCAAGAAAAAGAGAAAATGAGAGAAGGGGCATTGTGTTGCTAGATCCAGCCTTGCCTGAAGGCAGACACCCCTGAATTTCTCAGATACCTAAGTCAATAAACACCCTATTTGGAGGAGATTTAGCTGTTATTTACAATCAAGAGTCCAGATGACTATAGCCCTCATCCTCAGGAGCTCCCAAGATTGAACCCTGTGTCTGTGAACAAACTTGAGTCATCCAAGTCCAGGCCAAATGTCTAAGCAGAGTCTGAGTGTAAGACCCAGCCATGCCACAGTAAGGCAGAAAAAGAGAAATCTCAGTTGAGCCCAGTTTCTATGCCTCAACTCGATCCCCAGAGATACAGCTCCCCATGCTGGCCTTGCATTTCCTGACCCTGGACTCAGGAGGCTCTGAACTCAAGACCCATGGTTTCCATTGCCCAGGCCCAGGGGTGCTTTCTGGAGTCCCAGCCCCTCTCTCCTTCTAAGTGGGAATAAACTCTCTGGGAGCCCATCACTCACCCCACTACAGGGAACAGGCACCTGGTCTTTCTGGGTGGTGCACCCACCAGTCTTCACTTTGTAGTAAATGTGTGTTTAGCCCCCACCCTGTGCCAGGGGCTGCAAAGACCCTTGTGCCAAGTTGTTTATTTTCTACCTGTATCATGGTAGCCCCTACTACATTGTCTCCTGAATCACAGATGAATCCTAGAGTCCTTTGTCAGCAGGGTTCCAGTTAGATTCTGCCAGTGAGAGGTACTCGTGTGATTTTAAGGCTAAGGAGAGACAGAAGCCATTATACTGGTAGAAGCTGTGAGGAGGCCAGTTGTGGCTTTGCCGACAGCTCTGGGTTTCCTTTGAGACTCTCTGACTTCAGTGCTCTACAGCTGAGATCAGCAGCTACAGCTTCCCGTGAGATTCCTACATTTCCAAAATTCCCGAATGTGGCTTTTCCGACCTTTGTTCCCCGCCCCCACCTCCAACACTGTGCAAATCTCTAAACCCCTATAGACAATCCCCTTTTGTTCAAATGCCCAGCGTGGTTCTTGATCTCCTTTCCCCTAAATGACTGCCTTTATCCCACATGACACTAACAAAGCCAAGGCCTCCTCACCGCCACCCAGGTGAAGCGTTGGGGCTGTGCTGGCACTGCTGGGGAAAGCCTTGGTTCTAAGCCTGGCCTGGCCACATTGTC
>NW_011888855.1:5414777-5423962 GCF_000151845.1 Pteropus vampyrus
GATCTCTTAGGTCTTCCTTAAACGGATGCCGAAATCAGCCCACACAGCATTGTGGGAGAAGCGGCTTTCACCTTCCCTTCTCCTGCTGTCCCTCCTCCAGGACGTCCTCCGTCCTATTCTCCGCTCAGCTCTCCCAACGTCCGGGGTGCTGTGATTTGAGCACTTTTTTGAATTCTGTGAGAAATACAAACCACGTGGAGACTACGGACACAGCCCTTCTCCTGCCCTTGGTTCCCTATCAGACTTAGCTCAACATCGAGGTCGCTTGCCCTGAATCTCCACGACCATCTTCATGGGGCAGAAAGTGCAAACCAAGTTGCCACTGTGAACATCTCAGTCCGGACCAGAGCCCAGGCCCTTCCACCACCCCGTCTGAAAGTCCTTTCCCTTTCATCAAATGGTCTGCATCCCGAGGTATGGAATGCGGCCTAATGGAATTTGCTGGAATTCCCACCGCCAATGTAGCTGTTCTTTTATCTTCTGCTCTAAAAACCTGTCAAACTCATCATCTCTGCCCCACAAAACAAATTTATGTTTTTGAGTCAGGTAGGAAAAAATTGAAGTTGAAGTGCTGAGGGTAGAGGCTTTTGTATTGGTGTCAGGCGTCTGAGAAATCTAATGGGGCCAGTCTTTGACAACATTATCTGTGTTTGGCTAATTTGGTGGCACATACGATGTCCTCTATTGAACAGGAAGAATAGAATGCACAGTCCTAGGAAAACAGAGTTGGCCCATGGTGGATAATTTACTTGTGCTATTCATTCCACAGATAGGCACTCAGTTACAGAGACCGTTCTTAGGTAAATTTCCATTCATTCTTTTATCACCTCCCAAATGAAACAGTCATTTTTAAAATAGCTTGAAGCAGAAATGTGTGTCAGTAAACAGAGGGCAGACTTCCTTATCACGGTATATTTTGTCTTGATTATTTGCTCTTCTACCCCACAGAAAGCTCTGTGACTAATTCACTCTTTTGGTCCCCTCTTGCCAACTTTCTTCCTATTAATGCAGCCCAGACTGGCTCCCTGATGCACAGCGGGAGGACTAAACCTTTCCTGAGCAACATGTTCAGGGCCTGGTCCCAGGGCTGAGGCTAGCTGGAGGGGATCAGAAGCACCTCAGCCCTGAGGGACCCAACTGGAGGCAGAGCCAGGCAGCCCTAGCAGTGGGACCACAAATCCCACAGGTGGTCTGCCAAAGGTGGCCACACAGGACAGGACTGGGTCTGCTGGCAGCAGCAGGCATGGCTCACAGCCCAGACATGAATGCCCCATGACCACTAAGAGAACTTTCCATAGAGCCATTCCCCAGAAGTCAGTGCAGCATATTTCTTAAGCTCTTCCTTTGCACAAGGTCTGCTGCTGGGTACTGAAGGTGCAAGATTGAGTCTGTCGGGATCCCGGCTTCCAAGAAGCTGCCATACAGGAAGAAAACAAGGTGAGGAAACATTACCTCTGCCACAAACTCGGGATAAAACTGGGACTCAAATCCTGAAAAGTTTATCTTCCAGGATGAAACATAACTTGAAAGATTCATGCCAAGAGGCTGGTCCTGGTAAAAGCTGGTAAGATGAGTTATGAGCTGCACATAGACAGACAGCCAGGTTAGAACAAGCCTCTGGCATCAAACATCTGGGAAGCCAAGTGTGATGGTTAATTTTATGTGTCAACTTGGCTGGACTCAGATATTTGGTCAGACACTTTTCTATGTTTCTTTGGAGGTATGTTTTTAGATGAGGTTAACATTTAAATCAGTAGACTTCAGAGAAGTATGTTACTCTCCATAGTGTGAGTAGGCCTCATTTAATCAGTTGAAGGCCTGAAAAGCAAAAGAGCGAGATCCCCTGAGAAGAGGCAAGTCTGCCAGCAGACAGCCTTTGGACTTGAACTGCAGTACCAGCTCTTCCCTGGGAATGCAGCCTGTCAGCCTACCCTGCAGATTTTGGACTTGCCAGGCTCCAAAATCATGTGAGCTAATTCCTTAAAATAAATATGTATAAATAGGTGAGTGAATGGGTGGATGGGTGGATGGATGGATAGATAGATGATAGATAGTCTCCAGTTGGTTGTGTTTCTCTGGAAACCCTGACTAATACACCAAATGGCAGAATTCCTCGCATTCTGTGGCGTATGTGGGAACTACCTACCCAGCACACTTCAGGACACAGAGGAGATGCAGATTCCACTCAGAAACTGCTGAGGTTTCAAGCCTGGGTGAGCAGGGGAGTGGGAGCTGCAGATGAAACTGCAGACTTGAGGAGGAGAACAGGTGTCACACGTTTTCAGAGGCCTCCACAACATCCACGCCCATCTGTCACCTCCAATTAGGGATTAGGAGCAGGATCCGGACCACTGAGTAGTCTCTAGATTCTGCTGTCATCCTCAGGCCCCAGAGCTGCTTGGAGAGAAAGTAAATGGCATTATCTTGAGTCCATAGAAGGTATAATTCTTGCCTTAGATCCCGGAATAAATAAAATGCCTGGTAAGGAAAGCTGGAGAGCACCAGCCTTCTCAGCTTCTCCCCTCTTCTGACCCAGAAATTGGCTCCTGGATGCTGCTGGATTGGTCTCACCAGGAATATTAGCTCCTGTTACCAATTATGCTGCTGCATAGCAGTAGAGTCACAAGGCGGGGACGTTTCTTTTCCCAAAGCAGGACTTGGAGCAACCTGGATGAGGGCACCCTCTGTGCATAAATGGGGCAATGCTCAGGTGATCCTTCAGTATATGTTACCTGAAGAAGACTGGTCCTTGCAGAGCTCACCCAAGTTGGGGCTGAGAGACCTTTTGAGGGAGCTCCAGAACACATTTCAGGTATAGGCCATCAATTACACCCCTGATCCCCCATAAATATGCGTGTCACAGATATTCATGAGCATCCCATCAACCTCGCAACAACAGCAGGATTGCTTTTGTTGTTAAACAGCCTCTCAACATCACGTGGATCAGGAGAGGAGGCTGGGAAGGAAGCGCAGGGCTCCTTCTCCCCTCCGTTCCTCAGTCTCCTGACAGCCAGACCAGGCTAATATTTACTTATGTTGCTAAAGTGCTCGGTGCCTTTTGGGGGAAGCTGCTGTGTTCCAAATGCAAGCATGAACCCATGAGTGCCGCTCACCTCCCCTGGCTGTACAGATGCAGATGGTGTTCAAATTGCATTTCCGTAAATAGAAGTCTACTTCAGAGAGTTTTTCTTAAAGCATTCTTTTACGACTGGCATATAGGGTCAAGAGGGCTCCTCACACTTTAAATGGAGGACAAATGGAATGATCAAAGAGGATGTTGTACAAACAGACGCTTAATCGAACAAGAGGATGCTCAGAATTTACGGAAGCGGGTCGTGCTGCTTTTCTCCCTAGGAACTCTGTTCCCTCTCTTTCCTCCAGCTGACTGTTGCCTCTGAAAGTCAGTGAGAACATTCTGTAATCAGAAAAGACCTGTAGATGTGTGGGCAGTTGAAACAACGCCGTGAAAACCAAAGGCCTTTGGTAAACAGGTGCAGGGGGAAGGAGAACCACAGGGCTGATGCTGGAAGCTTCCATGGACAGAGAGTCATGTCCTCTCTCTGCATAATCCAGGTGAAACTAAAGGAGAGAGCCTGGTTACACACTTATACAGCATCTGTTACAGCATATGATCCCAACTTGTCCTGTGGGCATAGAGAGGGTATCTTCTCATCATGCTCACAATGGCACCTTCTGGGGGAGCCTTCTCCATCTCCACCCTGAACCCTCCTCACCCCCAGATCCACCCCAGACTTCCTGCACTCAGCTTCTCACCATGGATTTTCCCCAGCTCTGTCTGTCCACCCACCAGAAACTACGAACTCCTTAGAAGGGGTTTCCCCACCACGCAGCCTCGACTAAATCTCCGCGGGTTACCCACTAAACTTCATTTTTAAGGCAAAAATATAAAATCCTCAACTGAGGTTTTATTTTTTAATATGATCAGATATTTAACTTTTCCCCCAGCATTTAAACTTCTATAAATGCTGTCCCTCCAAGATTGTGCCACCTTTAAGGCAGCCCGTTTCTAACAGGACACAGCATCCGACTTTCCTGAGTAGCCTGGGTGCCGAGTGCACATGGAATGCATAGGGCCAGATTTAGGGAGGGTGGACAGAAGCAGGGAGCATCTCCAGGACAGAGCAGGCTCCAGTGGAATGAAATCATGTCACTCAGTCTGGGGCACATCTGGCAAAACTCAGTTTCCAGTCCTGACGGTCCAAGCCAATTAACTGCTACCAGACATGGTTCTTGTCATCTTGCCCTCAAACCCATCCAGGCTTGCAGGCCAGCATGGGGCTGGGAACCAAGCAGAGCACCTGCAGCTGGAAGACCAGATGTTAAGGGACTTCATTGTGAACTATGCAGTACTAAAAAATAAAAATGAAAAAACTAAAAAGAAAAGTTAAGTATGCTATCTTGGCTTGTATCCTTCAGGATGACTTTGAAAACCTGATGGCGAAATTGAGCTTTCTGGAATTATTTCCCCTAACATCTCACCGAAAGTCACCGAAAGAGGATGTCAAGGAACAAGCCAGCCGGGATCCCTGACTGCCCTGTCTGTGCTTCTGCACTGGGGGAGAAGATGGAGAGCCCAAGGCCTGGTGACAACCCAGACTCCACGAGAGGCAAGCATACTCTTCGCCCCTCTGCCCCCCATGCCCACGAAACCTGACAGAACCCAGAAAATCTTAATTTGGACCGGCCAAATTTCAAGTGCTGAGTAGCCATGTATGGCTGGGGGCCACTGGAGGTCTAGAATGACTAGTCTCACCTGTGGTAGATTTGGGAAAAGCATTATGATGTCAAATCTGAGGTGTATTTTGTTCTCGTATGCTTAATCTTTTTACATGATGCAGGTTTTCCTACATTATGATTAAAACATAGAGTCAGCATTGATTTTTCTCCCTTTTCCCTAAACTTATGCAACAGAATACTTTGCTATGTCTTGAATTCACTGCACATGTAAGTGGTAGGAGCCAGCCCTCTACTGCCAAAGAAGCAGCATCCACATCCCCCCGACCTCAGCATTGCTACTTTCAGGCTCCCATATTTCCTGGCTCCAAGTCCACCAAGAGACTATCACAGTTTATTAACTGACTTTAATAGGGGTCTGTTTCTAATAGAAGAATTAATGAATCCTATAAACCAGCTGAACAAGGTAAGAGCAATTCTACTGCAAAGAGACAAGAGGCTTGTTTGGAAATCCAAGAATGTACAGGAATCACACACCTTCATAGTAACAAATCCCATCTCAGGCTGGGCAAAATCTCCTACAGCAAGCTGATTGTCCTAGGGTAAACACCACACAGCAGGGGCTGTGAAGCCAGGGAATGTCACCAACAAGGCAGGGACAGCCTGCTGAAGTGAGAACGCACAACCTAACATTAACAGTCCTCGTGCCTGCCTCTTAGAGTGAACATGGCGAGGGAAGAGCAAGAAATCGAACTGGATTTAATGCAGTCAGTGTTTCCTGAGGCCGGCAGGGTGTTACCACAAGGCTAGGGGCTGGGGAGGAGCAAATGGAGGAACAATGTGCATTCTCCCCCAAGAAATTATGAGGAAGTTATATATTGTTTTAAAAAGCAAATTCTTCTAGCATTTGGCATAAAGAACATGTTCCTCTTTTGGAAGCCAAACTGGGCAGGAATTGGGGTAGGAGATGAATGGCTAATCTTTAGTCTGTGCCAGCGCCCTCAGACACCATGGGGGACAGTGATACCAATCAGCCCACAAGATATATGTCAGCTTAGAAAGAGAAAAATGAAGAAAATCCTAGGGATGGCTACAGAATTCCTCCTCCCTCTCTTTTCATTGTGACGCTCTGGGGAGAGAACATTCAGATAACTTAGAGGAGCAGGAAGTTAAGCTTCTCATCATAATTAATAAATAGATAGATAGATAGATAGATAGATAGATAGATAGATACATAAATGAATGAATGAATGAATGAATGAATGACAAAGAGGGCTCAGACAGTGCAAAGGAGAGTTAAGAGAAAGCAGTCAACAAAGCAACTATGTCAACAGCAGAAGTTAGCTGCAGTCAGCAAGTGGGGGCCTTTGGGGACACACTCATCATGGCTGTCATTTTAAAACATAAAATGCTACAATGAGGGAGAAAGCTTCAAATGATCTGGAAATGCGAATAAGAAATCTCAATGATGAGGAATAACTCAGTTTAGCAGGGAAAGTTCTAACTTGTGCCTACGTGTTTGTATTTCCGTAAACGTTGCTCTAATTGTTTGTCCTGCTGTTCTTTCTGCATACACGCATGTGAGAACCCAGCTTGCTCTCAGTGCTTCTCCATTACAGCCGCACATCAGGACCAAGGGCAGTGCCTCACTGGAGCAATAGAATCAGAATCTCAGGGCAAGGGGACTGAACATTGATTGACATGGGTTCTAACGTGCAGCCAGGGATGAAAACCACTGCCCTAGGGAGCGAGTGAGACCAGAGATGGAAAGGGACAGAGAAGGCCTAACAAGTCCAGCCACTCGTGGGGTCCTCAGCATACTGCAAGGTGGTGGGGTCCTCTGCTGGGATTGTCCTAGCACTGACTGAATTGTGCAGAGGAGAGTCTTGAATTATTCTTTGCTAAATCTTAGATTCCAAGAGAGTTAAAGATCAAGTGCTTCATGATTAAATTTTTTTGTGGAAAGGTGCCCATTTCCCATTTCCTAACTCAGAACTTGAGGTCTGGAGAACTGACGTACTCACGTCTGAGACATTCACCTTGGGTAACAGAACTTGGGGGGTTCTGGACTATTTCATGGGTTTGTGGGAGTCATGGTACAGAATACTTGAAATAAAGCTGTCCCCGAAAACAAAAGACATAGCATAGTTGTAAGGGTGACTGGCCAGCTTGTGTGATGTTCTATGTCAGGGTTTACAAACTCTGCTGGACATCAGAATTATCTGGGGATCTGGTTTAAAAACACGCATTCCCAAGCCCTGCCTCCAGATTTCCTAAAACAGAATATTTGGGGGTAAAGTCTAAGAATTACATTTTTCAATATTTTCCCTGGTGTTTCTGTCATAAAGCCAGATTAGGAAACCTTTGGTCTGTGCTCCTCCCCTACCTACAGGTGGGCAAAGCCTAGGTGATTGCCCCACACGGCAATACCCTGAAAACTTTATCTTCCCGTAAGAGTATCAAGAATTGCACCCAAGGCCCCAAAGGGAAATCTGCATCCCTGTAGGGCGGGTCAGGCAATCTCAAAAACTGCTGGAGCCAACAAAGAGACTCCAGCCTGACATGTGCAAAGATCTGGAGAATCATTTCAGGCAAAACCTATACACGATACAGAGGAAGACAGGGAGGAGGGATGTCAGCAGGCCTCTGAACCCCAGGGAAAGTTCCCTAGAGCTTTAAAAAATGATTACTGAGCTGAAGTAGAAGCTTGATCGTCTTCTGGGAAGAAGCTGGAAGATAGCCTGAAGTGTTTGAAATCCGGTGATGCTGCCGTCGTTGATATGTTTCCTGGCAAGCTCACGCATGTTGAGAGCTTCTCTGTCTATCCTCCTCTGGGATGTTTTGCTGTGCATGCCATGATATAGACAGTTGCTGTGGTGTCATGAAAGCAGTGGACAAGAAGGCAGCTGGAGCTGGCAAAGTCACCCAGTCCGCCCAGAAAACTCAGAAGGCTAAATGAATATTATCCCCAATACCTGGCACCCCAGTCTCAATCAGTGTGGAAGAATGGTCTCAGAACTCTTTGTCTCCTTTGGCCATTTAAGTTGAATAGTAAAAGAATGATTAATGATTACAATGCACTGTAAAACTTTCAGAAGAAAAGGAGAATTTTTTGTGGATCATTTAGGTTTTTTTAGGGAGGGAGCAGTTTTTAAGTTATTAGTTTTTAAAAGCAGTATTTTTTAACTGAATTTTAACTTGACCAAAAATCTACCACAGAATTTTGAGACCCTATTAAAACAAAAGGTAATGAGGAAAAAAAAGAACAAATAAGGTGTGCATTCTTGGAGAGGAGAGGGTGTTACCAGCATGGTGGGTGGCGTGGCAGAGGTGGGACAGATGTGTGCACCCTGGGAGCCGACCTGTCTGAAGGAGAGGTGGTCTCGAGGCAGGTGGGCTCCCACTGGGGAGGACAAATGGTAGAGGGAGGACCTTGAGCTCGGGGCCTCTGGGGCCATTCTGAACACGTGGTTCCCTGCTCCAACTCCCCAGGACAACTGTAGGAAAAAGACAGAGTGTAGTCAGGTGGGCAAGTCTACACTGTCCAGATTACCTGCTTAGGAGGCAAGTTGTCTCAATTCTGCTGATGCAGATCCCACCCAGGTTTGTCAAGTCCTGCCTGCTCATCATGATCCCCATCCTGGAGATAAACAGCCCAGGGGAGGCCACTTACAATGGGGCTGCTGACCCAGTACTCCACAGGGGCCGAGGGATGGCTGCACTTTGGCTCCCAGGCCCTGTGACGCTCAGATAACCCCCAGGGTGTTGCCAGCACCACCACTCCCCTCTGGAGGATCTGAGCGAGCAAGTGCTAGAAAGTTCGGCCATCAAGTGGCAGATAAAATATTCCAGCTCTCCAAACCCCATGAGTATCATTCTGAGTGGAAAATAACATTACAGGCTGGTGTTAGGTCATTGGCTAATTAGGTAAAATGAATGACTAAGTAGATTTTAAAAGCCACACTACCAGTGATGTCTCAGAATGAGGCTCTGACCCGTTCTCACTTATCTGAGCCCTGGAGACTTGGAGAAAAACGGCCATAGCGTTGATGAGGCCATCCTCCCAGGCTGACCCTTGGTGCCTGGCTGAAGCTCTGAGCTAAACTGGGAGAGGACGTTAAGACCCCTCCAGCCAGGCCCTGTCCACAGGCCCCCTACAGCTCCTCCTGCCCATGGATGCCCAGGCTCAGGCCCACCACCTCACATGCCTTGTCCAGTAGCATCCTCAGCACCCACTGGGAGAACCCGAGAAAGCTGCAAACACTTCTAGAACCATGTCCTCGCATTGCGTTGCTGTCCACTAGCACACTCTTACTTCTACTGTTCTCTCGTTATATCTTCCCAATGAAGCAGGGTCTATTGTCATCCCCATTTTACAGATGCATACGCGGGGGCTCAGGCCACACAGAGAGGAAGGGGTGGAGCCTCGATGTGCAAGCCTGGCCTTGTCCTATTCCCAAGCGTGCTCTTGTTATGATCAATGAGAGTTC
>NW_011888855.1:5425097-5436559 GCF_000151845.1 Pteropus vampyrus
CTCTCCAGACTCCTTTTCTAGAAGGAGGAATTGGACTTCGGTTGTAAGCACAAAGAGAACACAACTCATCTTAGAGACTCAGTTCGAAGTCCCCCACACAGCCCTTTCCTTCCAACAAATTCCAAGCAAAGATGTTTTTGAAGACAAAACACACACACCAATTTCCAGGAAGAGCAACAGGATTTCTCAAACTGAGCAGATGTGCACCGCCCTCCACCCACACGCCTACCCCACACACACAGCTTCCCTAATCCTTTCTCAATGCTTCAGTCCCTACCTGCTGTCTCCGGGTCTCAGGTACTCAGTGAACACCTACCTCCAGCCCTGAGGAGAATCACCATAGGAATCAGCTAAAACAAGAACCACCTAGAAAAAAGAGAGTGAGGTTAACTTCATATTGAAAACAAACAGCACACACTGTCTCCCACCAGCTGACGAAAACAGGAATAGCTTGTGGGTGCAGGGCCCTTGGGAGCACAACTTTCTTCCTAATAGTTACCAGACAGCCTGTTCTGCAACACCTGGAGCCTGAGGCCTCCACCCTTGGGAGATGGCCCTGCTCCTGCAAGGCACCTGGCCCTCTCTGCAGAGCGAAGTGCAGCCTGAGGGGCCCCCCGATCTGCAGGCTCTAATTTGCAGGCTCTAATTTACCATCACTCTTACTTGCAACAAACACAGCAGTATTGGAGTTGCAGGCAGGTTTAGGTGACCCAAGAAATTCACAGTACATCCAAAGATCAGGACGAAACTGGGCTGCCCACACACATTGTTCTAGGTGAGACCTCCTGTTTTCCAACTTCGAATTTCCAACTCTGATTTTTTAAACAAAGAGAAGAAAAGCCTAAAAGCCTACACAAAGCCTTGAACAGAAGAATATTCAGGCTGGGGGACCCAACATAAACTTCCTCTGGCCAGCACCTACTTGGTAATCAACTGACAGTTGATTCTTGCCCTGGGAGATGTGACTGCATTTAATCCTTAGCTTCAGCTCCCTTTTCAGAGATGTGTCGATGCATGAACATGTGACTTACTCAAGGTCACACACTATAGAAAATGGCAGAGGTGTGACTTGAACTTGGACCGCCTCACTCCCAGCTCAGCACAGCTCCAGTTCTGCAAGGGCCTGATGTCGCCAGGCCTGAGGGGTCACTGTTGCTAAGGCCTATCTTCTCCAGAGTCACGTCCCACTAGCGCCTCCTCCCTGGAGTCCTTCCCCACAAAGCCAGCTCAGCTGCCCAGGCAGCCTGGGAGAGTTCAGCTGTCACACTGCATTTCTCTCCACTCGTTTCTGTTTCCCTCGTGACCTCGGTTTCACCAAGTTGTTCCTTTAAATTAGATCCCAGAAGGAACTTCAAGGCAAATTCCTCCATTTGTGATGTTTATGAAACTTGTCATTGTTTATGCTGTTATAGTGCCATTGGATGTGAAGGAATGCTCCTCCTGGTTACAACGTTGCTTTTCTTCCCTTCGGGCAGGAAGCGCACTCAAAACCAAAGGCTTGTCTGGCACCAGCGGTACCTCTTCACCCCCTACCCCACTTGATGTACATTTTTTCCTATGGAACATTTAAATGGTCTTTCAGCTTCAACCATTCCTAGTTCATGATCACACGTTACACAGTCTGTTGGTCTCTGTACAGAAAGCTACATTTTGCGAAAACTTGTTTTCATGCTTTTCTTTAAAACTTGAATAAAAACTACGTTATAGGTTGTCAAAATGTAAAGAATTCACGAAGTTAGGAAAGAAAACGTTAACTTGTAAATGCTAAGTTAAGGGAGAAGGCCTTCTCTTTAAAGAATCTTTTTCAGATGAATAACAAGTTCTCGAGGGATCCATGATGACATCTTGCCTTTCACCAGAGGTCAAGATCTTTTTTGCATCTGGTTCTTGCCAAGCCTGAGCTAAAAACAGACTCTCCCTAGGACACAGGGACATCAAGGGAAGAATCAGATGGTGACCAAGATAAGCAACAATTAGCAGAATGAGAAGCCCACCCTCAGAGGCTGTAACAAAAGAAGAATGTCAAAGGATATTAGCACCCCGATTTTCCACATGTGATTGCATCACTAAAGGCTGGCCCCAGACAGACCAAGAAAGAGCCATGCAGAACCGTCCACGGAGATGTGTGCTCCCTCTTCTGCCGTGAGACTCATCCCTGGGAAGTGGCCAGCCAGCACGGGAATCCACTCCCCAGTCCTCATTGTGTCCACGTGACTAATTCTCACAAATGGAATGAGAAATTACAGTGTCGTCTCCTGGCAGGTAAGAAGCAGGTGTGCATTCTCCACCTTCCCTTGCTTCTTCCTGCTGGACATCAAAAAACTTCATGGCTCTCAGGAACAGACCCTGGGGCCTTGGTTCGCTGGATGGGGAAAAGCTAACTGTAAATATCAACAGTAGCAACAAAGCTATTGTGTTAAGCCACTGACATTCTGGGGAGTGATTTTCTACAGCAGCTAGGGTTGCCATGACAAATACAAGACCAAGGTGAGCTACTACTCAAGCTTACTATAACCAAGCAGAGATTTATAATAGCTGAAGATGTACAAAAAGGCACTGAAACCTTTCTGTTTCTACAAAACTTTCCCAGGTAGTCTGTTTTACTTTTACATAAAGCAGTCAGTAATTGCTATGATCTTTTCCCAATAAAATATATTTTTAAATTTTTAATCAGAATTATCATTTATAAGCAAATCACTGTGGTGGATTTAAGCAGAAAAGAAATGAAAGAACATCCAATAGACAATGACGGATGGATGCTAAAATAGCTGAAAAATTAAAGGGAACTGGATACCTACAGGGCGCCAAATTAGCATCTACAGACTACCTGCCGTTCTAAGGGGCAAAGTCCGATTTTGTAATGAAGGATTCAGGCTGCCGCCAACTAAACCCACTGATCAAGTGGGCAGCCTTGTAAATGCAGACACAGACGTTATATGCCCCCAGATGCAATGCAAAGGGAAGTACACGGCATCAGTGCCAAATATTCTTGCCAAAACTAGTAAACCTGAATCTAATCAAGTCTCTAGATCAATTTCTTGTTTGCAGGAAATGCCAGAGATACAGAAACAAGTAGAAACACTACCACCAGGAATTAATCAGATGAATCCAAAATGTGAGAATTTCTATAGGACAACAGAGCTGGTTTCTTCGGCAAAGTGAGTCAATGACATGGGATGATTCTACAGTGAAAGAGACTTCCGAGACAGGAAAGCTATATGCGACGTGGGATCTGGTGTGGATCCTGACTTACACATAACTACACAAAGGCATTTTGATATAATCAGGGAAATACAGACTGGGTATTAGAAGATACCCAGGAATTACTGTTAATCTTGCTGAGTAAGATGAAAATTGTAAGGTTATATAAGAACATGTCCTTATTTTTTAGAAATTTATACTGAAGTGTCAGGAGTGAAATATTCTTTAAATTCTTCAGATAGAAAGAGGGATGGAAGGGGGTGGGGGAACAGGAGAAAAAAGAAAGTGGGGCGAAATCTAATTGTTGAAACTACCTGGTGAGTATGTAGAGGTTCGGATTTATTGTGTAATTTTTCCTTCTACTTTCATTTACGGTGAACATTTTTTTATAAGAAAGGATGCTAAATAGCTCCCAGAGTCCCCAGGAGTGCCAGAGAACCAGCCTTGGAGGCACACTACCAGGAACAGATCTCCGCATCTGTTCTAGAACTGGTCCGCAGAAGCCACCACTGATGCCCCAGTGCCAGGTGCAGATGCCTCAGCTGGAGTTGCCACCAACGCCTGATACAAGGCACCACCATTAGGACCACTGCTCACTGTCATGGCTGCTACCCTCACCAGACTGGAGTCCACATGGTCCTTTCCTGAGCCCTGGTTGCTAGGGAACGTACCCAGCATTTTCAATTATATATATTAAGAGACAGGCTCTGCCTCAATAGGTGGAAATGACCTAAGAATTAGGGGATTCAGATGTCGGAAAAGCCAAAAAGAATGGCAAATGACCATGACACATACGCGTATAAAATCACGTAACTGAGCAACATCCTCGATACTAACAGGAAGGATCCTCCTGTGCAGAGCCCATGCTCCTGATCCAGGTACCACCACTTGTCTACTGGGAGGTGCTCAGAGGATAAGCACAAAGGTAAAAGAACAAAGGGCCTCTTTCTATCAAGACTTAGAAACTAAACTCACCAGGAGAAGCTTCCTAGACGCGAGCCACCAAGGACAGAAAAGACCTGAGACGGACTTAGCAGGAGGGAGAGAATGAGAGGCAACGTGAAAGAGAACAGGGGTAGAACATAGCTGAGGTGACCGCATGTCCTGGTTTCCTGGGACCAACTCACACCCCTTGCCCCTGCATAATTATGAACAGTGTCCTCCTTCATGATCCGAACAATCTTGGTTTGGATAGTAAGTAATATGGGCTACTGTAGAAATACTGGAAGCAAAAGTTTGGAGGCTCAAATTAACAGCAGGGGAAGGGACGTGAGGGATGCCACAGAGAGCCAGCCCAAGGGGGCCTAGAAGCCAGGGAAGGGCTCCTACTTCACCCTCTGGGCAGTGGGGAGTTACTGAGGACTCTTTAGCAGGATAATTACAGGCCACGTGCTCAGAAACTTTGGAAAGTGAGATACTGGAGGCGAGGAGACCAGCCTGGAATCCAAGAGCTAGGAAGATGACAGTACAGGAAAGGAGACCACGAAAGGCAGGGGTATCAGATGCCAAGTGCCTTATAGGAACCTGAGGGGACAGAGTGAAAAGGGAGGAGTGAAGACAAGTGACCACAAGGTCGCGCTCATGCACATTTCTAAATCCAAACTGCTGCTCTCCTCGAGCGACAGAGAATACTTTTCCTCTAACACTTTGCGTTGCATAAAGAAAGAGGAAAAACTGATGTGACAAAAAGCAAAGAATTATGTCTTTGATGGATGAACACTCCTCGCCCCTCTGGACCCTTGTAAACATGAGTCCACTCCAGATCCCCTGACGCAGCCAAGATGCACGCACATCTTCCGGAACAAGAGGTCTCTGAAGGTGGATTTCCTCTCACCATTGAGGGACGAGTTCCATTTTGAGGGGCTGAGAGATGCTTCCGATTAATTGTTAATTTAGCCTTTTGAGACCTCAATTTACATGCAGCATTGACCAGTGTCTGCCAACAGTCTGAGCAGAGGAGGGAAGAGGTCTTTAGGAAATTAATATGATAGTTCCAGCTCATTACTAGAAGAGCTTGTTCTCGGAGCCCACGAACTTGATTCATTCATTCAAAACCGCTCTAAAATCCAATTAAAATCGGAGGTCGCGCACAGCAGCATTGTTTATTTCCTCATTACTGAGAGGTGAGAGCCGACTTCAAAACTGGAGAAACATAAGGAGCTGAGAGCGAAGCAGGAAACCTGGGGACGGTAACACTCCAGGGACGTTATGGAAATGCAGACGCGCCGGCTGGGGAAGGCATTGTTCCAAAAGAACGTGGATACCATCCTTAAGAAATAGTTTTATGTTCTTTCAGGAGATATTAAACAAACACCCTTTTGGGGACCCGCAAACTTTAACTCCACCCAAAAAGAGGCCAAGAAAAGAAAGAAAAAGGCAGAGAATTAACCTCCAGCAACAGGCCAGAGGTCTGCAAACATGTGGGAAGGAGACGTTAGTCATTCATTTATTCGTCCTTTTAACATCTCCTGAGCTCTTACCTGGGCTATAGCAGTGAAGAAACAGTATCTCTGCCCCGGAGGAGCGCACATTTGCGTGCACAAATGGAAACTGACCACAGACGACAGACATAATAAACAGGGAAAGTATGAGATATATTCGAATGTCATTAGGTGCCATACATAGCATTCAGAAGATGAACAGGAGGTAAATCTTCAACCAAGAAGCCAAGAGTTTCTACAGGGTCAAAGACAGTGAGTCAGGACAGAAAGCAGAGCCCAGAACTGTCATCACCAGGCATTCCTGAGCCACCCATATGATCCCATCGATTCCTTCCAAAATCAGCTTCGGCCTCTCAGGAAGCGAGTTGAAAGGAAAGCATCAGAATAGTGTCCCAAGGAGCCCTGTTCGTCCGCTGAGCTACAGTCACAGGCCATAGGACAGGACTTCCCTCTTCCTCCCTCCCTTCCCTGCCCTCCTCTCTCTTCTCCTCTCCAGGGGCTGGGTCGGGCCTCCCCAGACAAGAGTGGTCTTAGCCTAACATGAAGTCTTAAAGGACTAGTCACACAGTGGGGGGATCTTACTGGAGGCCAGGTCCTCAGGAAATCAGAGGCCCAACTCCCTGCAGGGCTGCAAACAGCTCCCCAAGAGGCAGTATGGTATCACAGACAGCACAGCCCCTCTGCCTGCCTCTCCCCTCCGCCAAGCTAGAAACCTGAAGAGTCCTGCTTGGCCATGAGCTCACTGGGACTCTTGGGCCAGTCCACTCTCCTCTCTGAGTCTCAAGTTCTTCTGCTGTAAAACGAGGAGGTGGACCCTATCGTTAAGTAGTTTTCTGAACACAGTCAGCGTACCCCAGGAGTGGGGCAAAGGAAGTCCTTGTGGTCCCTCAGAGGCCAGCCTGCTCTGTGGAGAGAAAGGGCTTATGGGTAGGGCCACAGCCTCTCCACCACAGGGCAGGCCCCCCTTTTTTGTCTCACCTATTGAATTTCCTCGTAAGATTTAATCTTTTAAAGAGTTTTATTGCTAGATAGATAGATGTTTGAAAGCCACTTCTAGGGGTTTGGTGGTGAATACCCAAATACGTTTTACCAGCATTAAACAAAAGGTAATGCGTTGCTCAGCTCCATCAGAGAAGTAAAAAGATTCAGGATGCAGAGGCCCTGTGCCTTTCTCTGACATGCTGGAAGTGCTTGCTTGTGTGCCAGCACATCAGGACATTTTGCCAAAAGAGCCAAGCTTGGCTTTTCCTGCCCAAAGCAGACAGGAGGACCCTGGGTGGGGCTGGGGAGAGGTGGACCCAGTCATGTGCTGGGGAGAAACAACTACACTCCTGCCAGATTGCTGAATCCTTTCACCTGTCAAGGTTGCAGAACGATACCTCAGCCCAGGACCCCCCAGCTCCACAGAGGACAAGCTGGGCTCCCTTGCAGGGGATGCTGAGTGCTGAGAACAGCAGCGTAGTCCAGGTGCGGGCCAGCCCCTCCCTGCTACCCCTGGAATCACTGATTATAACCACGAGGCAAGAGCCCAAGGTGGCAGAGATGCAGTAGTCTGGGCGGCTGGTCCCACCTCCTAGGTTCACAGACAGAGACACTGAGGGTCATGTGGGGGTTCGGAGCAGTCATCTCAGGCCTCAGGTCTCTCTGACTTCCCAGCTCCTGTGCTGCTCTGGAGGACACCTCCGCCCCCCCAGAATCCACCAGCTCACCCTCTTTTCAGGATTACAATATTGAAGAAAAGAGTTCAGAACATCCTTTGCTCAAAATATCCCAAGGCTGCGATGAAGTTCTTTCAGGTGGCACCACACTTTGGTCTCGAATCATGAATTCATTTCAAAGCACTTCTCAAGGTGGCTCTTGCATAAACTTTAACTTAGCACAAACCGAGCCTCATTGCCATTCTGCTGCCACCGTGGCCACTCGCCACTGCACTGACCTTTGCTTCTAGGTTAATTATAAATAATTTTGTCTATTGGAGAAACTAAACTGAATTAGCTTTGTTTTGATCTCTCGTCAATAATTCAAATGACCATTCCCCATAAATGAAAAATAAAACTGTCCAGGAAGGGTGAGCAGACCCCACTCCTAGAGAGGCTTCCTCGGGCAGGCAAAAGGGCACACTCTCTGCAAGCAGGTCCATGGCCTCCCTCGGCGGCCCCATGCTTGATTTCCCTCAGTCTCAGTGGGATCAGTGCCAGGGAGCACGGAGGATGTCCCGGCCTGGTCCGGCCCTGTCTGACAGCCCATTAGCCCCAGCTGTCGGAGACATCTGCCTGCTCTGATTATCATCAGAGCAGAGAAGAAGTGATGGCCCCAGCGCCCTGCTGGCTCCCCCTGCACTGAACTGTCATCAAGTGATTGTGCTTCCACTTTGAGGTACTCAGAACCCATCCCTGACCGCTATTTATAACCATCTTGTGAGGTCACCTTCCGGTGAGGCTGGAGAGGGAGTGGGCCACTTCAAAAGGCCCAAAACAGCACCAATTTCTTGCCGTAGCCTCCAGGCAAGAAACAGGCAACCTCTGAGCTGAGCAAAATCCATTCATAAAAGATATATGCAACATCAGTTCAGCTTTCACTGTGTTTCGGGGCTAGGGGCTCCAGGGTACACAAGGACACCGAGACAATGGCAGGGCTTTCAATGTCATGAGAGGCCTGGAGAGATGGATTCAGACAGTGGCACAAGGCTCCTCACCCAGACCACGCCCAACAGGGCTGGCCCTTGATGTCCCAAAAGATGCTGCTACATCACAAAGGGCCTGAAGGACATGTACCGAGCTACCCTGTATTAGTTTCCTGGGGCTGCAATAACAAATGACCACAAACTGGCTTTTAATAACAGAAATGTATTTCCTCACAGTTCTGGAACCTAGAAATCTAATATCCAGCAGGGCCTTACTCGCTCCAAGGTCCCTAAGGGGGAACTGAGACTGCCCCTTCTAGCGTCTGTGGCTCAGTGTTCCCTGACTCAGGCCGCATCACTCCAGTCTCTGCCTCTGTGGTCACACTGCCTCCTCTTCTCCTGTCTGCATCTCCTCCTCTCTATCTGTCTCAAATCTCCCTCTGCCTTTCTCTTATAAAGATGCTTGTCGTTGGATTTAAATAGGCTGATCACCCATCTCTAGATCCTTAACTTAATTACATCTGAAAATAAAAAAAAACCTCGCTTTTTCCAAATAAGGTCACATTTACAGAGTCTAGTGACATAGACATATCTTTGGGGGAGGGGGGCTACCATTTGACCCATTACACCCCTAAGGAAAAAAAAAAAAGGTCAGGAAGCGCTCTGGGTTTGAATCTCACCTCTGCCACTTACTTAAGAACTAACATTCAATCCTTTCCTGGGGTGTCACCAACATCCAATTTGATTCCAATAAAGGGCTCGGCAGAGCTGTGATCTGAGCACGGGCCTTTCTCTCCTTCTCTCTCAGCACAGAAGGCCCACCTGCATGCTCGGTGACGATCCCACCCCGGGCCCAGATGGAAGTGAGAACTCCATGGATCCTGCAAGATGGCCTGCGGTGGAGCCATTTGCTACCCCCACTACGGGAACTCGGCACTCTGTCACCTCTCCTGCTCCCATGTCTTCCCGGGCTCTGGAAACTGGCTGCCTTTCTGCTTGTTTCTGCCTCAGTGCCCCAAGCAACACCCACAGGTCTCCATCCAGGCTTTGTTTGCTTTTAATTACTAAGCCAACTAAAACAGCCCCCAGCACGGCCATGTGCAGCCACACCTGGCTGCCTCCCACAGGTAATGAATCGCTCAGCCATGTTCAAGGGCAGGCCTTCCTGATGGCAGGGGGCATCAATCGACTGAACAAAGTCAAGGTGAGCTCAGAAGTCAAAGAATATTGAATGAGAAGTGTGGTTCCTTAGCTGACCTCGCCCTGCCTCCCCGACACTGCCCTGAGCCCAGCTGGTATTGATGCAGACACAATCTCAAACTATGTGTTTCTGACAAGGAGCATTGATTTCTCTGGAAAAATGGAAAACGGACACTGAGCAATTCCCCTCCTATATATCGGCACCAAGACAGAGATCCTTTAACATCACTGTGAGTCACCAAGAGGAGAAAAGTCAAGATTTTCTTAAGGCCAGGGAGACGACATACGTTTGTAGACCCCTCTAGTATTGTTTTCTTCCACCAGCTGAAAAGGCCTGCAAAGCCATGGGTTTCTTCCACTGCACCCCACCCCAAATTCTGCACCCTGCACGCAAGGCTGGTCACACACCTCCCTAGAGCCATCCTTATGCAGGAGAAGGTCATCGTCAATGACCCAGGGAGTGGCAAAGAGCAGAGCAGGAGGCATGGGCACAACGAGAGATCCTGTGGAGCGCAAGGATCAGAATTCACCTCCAAGCCTGCGAGGTCCTCCACACAAGACTCACCAACGTTCATCCCAGCCCCCAGGAAAGGAAGAGCCGCCAAGAGGCTCAGAATAGCTTGGTATATATCCTGGGGGACAGAACCATTGGGGGAAGCCAGAGGGTAGTCAATGTCCCATGTGGATCCCCAAGAGGGCTCAGAGCTTTGGGTGTTGGTGACAGTGGTCAGATTTCAGTCACCCTGCTGTGCGTTAACTGGGGCAAATTCCCTAGGGGACAGTGATGGCCAAGGAGCAAGGAAGGCTTTGCGTGAGCTGACAGTTGGTCAGTTTCCGGGCAACCAAGGGCAACATGTCTGTGAGGGTAAAAGGCAAATACACCTTTGATCTCTTTCTGGCAAAAATTGTAAGTATCTATATAAAGGTATAGATACACACACACACATGAGACACACAAGGAAGTCTCTAGAAGGTGGCACAGTAAAGCATTAACAGTGTTTCATCCTCAGTGGTGGGATTTGCTTTTCTATTTTCTATTTTCCAAATTTTCTACAATGTCCACCATATTACTTTTACGAAGTGGGAAAGTGCTTTTATTTTAAAACGTACAAATGCAAAATAGTGGCAATCAGTAATTCTCACATCCTGCACCCACTCTATAAGAACTAACTGCAACAGACTGCACCTAATTAGACGGTAGAGAAAACCTGGCCACACCCTCAGCCGATCATGTTTGGAGAACCAGCACATGGTGATCCTCCCGGACCAAGGGGGACACCAGACCCTCGGTTCTCCTCCCCTGCTAATACTGAAGCCCCAGAGCCACTGTCTATCCCATTTAAGAATAACAAAAGGCGCCAAATCGATTTCATAAATCACTTAGTCTTTACAGCTTTCTCCTCGAGGACACACATACAGGCTTCTAGCAAAGATGGTGCAAAATAACAAGACAGATGTAGTAACTAATACAAAGTGCTTGGTTCACTAAACAAAGAGCTTTTGATGCTGTAACTCAATTTGCGTTGGCGTAATAGGATCTGAGCAGGCTAAGAGGAGCCATATACAACATGGGCAGCCCTGAAGGTAAAGGGGAGAGAGGAGCACAGCAGAGCTTCCCGCCTCCCGCTCCGCCCACAAACCACTCACCTGGGACCACGGAAAGGCGCACCATTCCCTCAGGTAAGACTCAGAGGGTTTTCGCCTTCCTCCAAGAAAAGACTTAGAAACATTTCTTGGTTGTTTCTGGTACCAAAGACCAAACCCAACGATCCTGTCTTTTGTGTGCCCTGTTCATTCATTCATTAATTCAGCACCTGCTATGTACTGAGTGCCTGCTGTGTCCGCCAAGGTGAGTATGGAGAGGAAACTGACACAGGTGATGATGCTCAGGAATTCACAAGCTGATGGACACTTTCCTGGTGTTGTCGAGGGACAAGAAAAAAGTGTCAGTGGTTCTGCTGTCCCTGCTAACCCCAGTGAGCTAAAAAGAGCCACCG
>NW_011888855.1:5436609-5462018 GCF_000151845.1 Pteropus vampyrus
AGAGATCCTGTGGAGCGCAAGGATCAGAATTCACCTCCAAGCCTGCGAGGTCCTCCACACAAGACTCACCAACGTTCATCCCAGCCCCCAGGAAAGGAAGAGCCACCAAGAGGCTCAGAATAGCTTGGTATATATCCTGGGGGACAGAACCATTGGGGGAAGCCAGAGGGTAGTCAATGTCCCATGTGGAACCCCAAGAGGGCTCAGAGCTTTGGGTGTTGGTGACAGTGGTCAGATTTCAGTCACCCTGCTGTGCGTTAACTGGGGCAAATTCCCTAGGGGACAGTGATGGCCAAGGAGCAAGGAAGGCTTTGCGTGAGCTGACAGTTGGTCAGCTTCCGGGCAACCAAGGGCAACATGTCTGTGAGGGTAAAAGGCAAATACACCTTTGATCTCTTTCTGGCAAAAATTGTAAGTATCTATATAAAGGTATAGATACACACACACACATGAGACACACAAGGAAGTCTCTAGAAGGTGGCACAGTAAAGCATTAACAGTGTTTCATCCTCAGTGGTGGGATTTGCTTTTCTATTTTCTATTTTCCAAATTTTCTACAATGTCCACCATATTACTTTTACGAAGTGGGAAAGTGCTTTTATTTTAAAACGTACAAATGCAAAATAGTGGCAATCAGTAATTCTCACATCCTGCACCCACTCTATAAGAACTAACTGCAACAGACTGCACCTAATTAGACGGTAGAGAAAACCTGGCCACACCCTCAGCCGATCATGTTTGGAGAACCAGCACATGGTGATCCTCCCGGACCAAGGGGGACACCAGACCCTCGGTTCTCCTCCCCTGCTAATACTGAAGCCCCAGAGCCACTGTCTATCCCATTTAAGAATAACAAAAGGCGCCAAATCGATTTCATAAATCACTTAGTCTTTACAGCTTTCTCCTCGAGGACACACATACAGGCTTCTAGCAAAGATGGTGCAAAATAACAAGACAGATGTAGTAACTAATACAAAGTGCTTGGTTCACTAAACAAAGAGCTTTTGATGCTGTAACTCAATTTGCGTTGGCGTAATAGGATCTGAGCAGGCTAAGAGGAGCCATATACAACATGGGCAGCCCTGAAGGTAAAGGGGAGAGAGGAGCACAGCAGAGCTTCCCGCCTCCCGCTCCGCCCACAAACCACTCACCTGGGACCACGGAAAGGCGCACCATTCCCTCAGGTAAGACTCAGAGGGTTTTCGCCTTCCTCCAAGAAAAGACTTAGAAACATTTCTTGGTTGTTTCTGGTACCAAAGACCAAACCCAACGATCCTGTCTTTTGTGTGCCCTGTTCATTCATTCATTAATTCAGCACCTGCTATGTACTGAGTGCCTGCTGTGTCCGCCAAGGTGAGTATGGAGAGGAAACTGACACAGGTGATGATGCTCAGGAATTCACAAGCTGATGGACACTTTCCTGGTGTTGTCGAGGGACAAGAAAAAAGTGTCAGTGGTTCTGCTGTCCCTGCTAACCCCAGTGAGCTAAAAAGAGCCACCGCTCGGCCTGGAGAACAATGAGAGAACCTCTGCCCGTTCTCATGAGCTCTTGGTCTCCTCAAAGAGGCCGTCTCCAGAGCTCCCCTCCAGGCCTGAGCATGGAGACCTCCCCACAGACCCCGTCCTGGGGTCTGCTCCAGGGCAGCCCGTCACCTTTCCTCCTCCTTCATAGCCATGACCCCTATGCACGCAGCAGCAGCTCACCTATGAGAGGACCCTCTGGGTTTGAGGATCCTTGGATCTGTCAGGGCTCCCCATGAGGACTCTACCCTCTCTCTGAAGGGCAGAGTGCCCATTGGTGATAATTAGGGTCGGCCTTGAGTGATGTAAGCCTTATGGCGGAGTCAGAAGACCCCCTTGTTTCTCCTCTTAAAGTTACAACAGGTTGGACAGCTATAATTCAACAAAGGATTCTCTGCTCAACATATGAACAGGTCTGAGACATTTGATGGCGTATTGGCACGAGCAAGGGAGGCAAGATGGGTGAAGGACAGAGATGGGGGCTGCAGGCACATTCCTGTGCCTGCAGAAGCCCCTGCTGATGCAAGAGAAGTGGGGATGTCAGGCTGCAGCCCACACTCTGCAGCCTGGAGGGCTAGAGGGGCAGAGACCAGAAGCCAGCCCAGCTCTGCCCTCAGAGACTCTGCAAGGAACTTTCTGATACGACCCCCAGAAAGTGGGCTCCAGTTACAAGATCAAGTGTGTGCCCACTTTCTGCAAGACAAATGGGATAATGAGATTGTCAGAGCCCTGATCCAGTAGCTGACAGCCTTCACTTTGTGCCCAGGCTGAGATCAAAACTCAGGGGGTGGGAGCTAGAGCTGCCTGGTGATGAGTTATTTCTGACTGAGCAGGCTTCTTGGCCATAAATCAGGAGGATGTGTCACAGTCACTGTGAGACATGGCACTCTGCTCCCCAGATGCCCACCTAACCTGAGTGGAAGCAGCTCCTGGCGGCAGCCCGGGTATCTGATCTGGGAGTGCCACACCGTGGAGGAAGCAGGGGCCACCACTCAGCAATCAAATGGACAGGGCCTTGGGAAGGGGACCCTGCTCATTGTGCTCACACTCTCCCTCCACCCCACCCAGCCTCGTCTGGACCAGGGAGAGGAGCACAGACACACAAGCCCCTTTTTAGCACATCTCCCATGTGTTCTCACAAGCACACAGAGGTCTTGTCAATTCCAGATGAGGAGACTGAGGCTCAGCCATGGCCAGGCTTGAAACGGAGAGAACCTACACTTAACGTCACCCTCCTGCCTCCAGCCTCAGAGCTCGGGCCTCCGTGCTGCTCTGCCACCTCTATGGGAGCCTCCCTCAGGTAGGGGAACATGTGGGACTCCGCAGCATGGCCTGACTCACACTGCCACATAGTGGAGCTTCATCGGCCACTCTCTTCTCCCCTTCCATCCGTCCGATCAAAAGCTCGGCATGGGCACTGGGAGGGCTAAGCTCTGTTCACCACTCTGCCACTCACCATGTGGGCAAAATGAATCACATCTCTGAGCCTCAGGTGCCCTACCTGTAAAATGACCAGCTGGACCAAATGGCCTCTGAGGCCTCTCTACAACTGCAGGGGCATCTGAGAGGCATAAGTACCATCAGAGTGCTGAGACACACTCAGAGGGCAAGGATCCACGCCTATTTCTTCCCCAGTGCTGTAGGAGGTACTGAAAGAGGAAACATGGTCCCCATTCCAAGGTCCCCACACTCTCGTTGCAAGACAAGACAGCCCCCGAGTCAATGCTGTCCACGTAGAGGGTGGAATAATTCTAAGCCCCCAATGAATGCTCTGAGTGCTTCCTGGAGGAGAAAGCAAGAGAACCAAGCCCCATGGAAAGATATGTCCAGATGGGCCATGGGTGGGCATGTCATGTGGGGGAAGGACATCAGCAGATTCTGGAGACAGCCAGGAGCACGGTGGGCCCAGGATCACGGGGATCTACGTACAGAAACCTGCCCCGAGCTACTAATTCAAGGAAGAACAAGGGCCCTATATTTTGAGGTTACCAAATTCCTTTTAATGACGCTTAAGTGCTTCCTTACAACTTTCTATAAATCCACCAGCTCATCTTCGTCCCACAACTCCACATGCAACCTCATTAAGAGGCAATAAGTGGTGGGAAATATTGATACTTCTGGCTAATCGCGTTATTAATACCATTACTATTCATATCACCTCGTAAACAACTCTTAGACATTTAGCATGGCTACGTCCAAATGAAGATAATACTATTGCTAATTATATCTCTATAAACTTACTTTATGGCAGGGAACAAGGGCTCTTATATCCTGATTACTCAGTTGCCAGAACCATAAGGAAGTAGGCAAGACTTCATGAAGACGTGCCCTCTGGGGATGATTCATTACAAATAATTGCGGTTTGCAAAAGCACAAGAGCTTTCAGGAAATTTTTTTTTTAAGAAAGGGACTGTAATTTGTAGCAGAGAGGGCAGAGAGGACACATCTCAGGCGGCCAGAATGAGGGAGGCCGACTCAGCAGCATCAGTTGTTCCGGAACCCCTGGGCAGGATGCCTAAGCTCACTCTTGGGCCCACGTCTCCAAGGGGCAGAGTGGTCTGGGTAGGACATGTCCAAGCTGCTCCTTTGGGGTGTACATACACCAGTGTCAGTGACCAGAGAGGTCCAGGGAAGAAAGCTAAGCATGTGTCCACATCTCATGAGGGGGGTGTCTAAATGTGGCAGCCCTGAGATCACTTTTTGAAATTACTCACATTTCTTACTCACTTAATAGTTTTCTTAGCATTTATGAACTTAATGGGAGCTTCTCTGAAGCTGGTGAAGGGGCTTACACTGTCTTAGGAAGCAATGCCGGCCTTGCGAGTTCCCCTCCTGCATTCTTTGGGAAACGTCATTCCCAGGAAAGGATCAAAAACACTCTAAAGCAGGCTGTGAATAAGAAAACAAATGCTTTTCTTTTTCTCTTTGTGGCTGAGCTCAGATAATTTACAGTATTAAATGTCCCTTGTGCTCTGGAGAACCGGAATTGATTTTTTTTCTTAAAATTGGTTTGCTTATAAATTTCTCTAGCTGTTGTTACCAAGTTGTAACTTGCAGTTATGAGAATAATCGCAGATCAATTACAGTCATTCTGAGGGAGGGCCAGGTCTGCATGAACATAGGCAATTCAGGCCTTTGACAGACATTTATAGTAAATCATCTTTAGTTCTGATTCAATTCATTAAGAACTGGTACGATCTCAGCCAGATAGAAAGTTCACCTTCCCTCCGTCCATGAGATAGTCATTATTCTCCAGAGGTTCCCGGTTCTCCTTATGTGTATTTCTCCATCTCTTCCGAAGTTAGGCAAGGCCAAGGGACTTTCTTTGGTCAACGAAATGGGAGCACCAGGTAGGTGCTTTAAAACAGGAGTGGGCAAATTTTTTCATAAAAGACCAGAGAGTATATAGTTTAGGATTCGTGGGCCATATGGTCACTGGCACAATTACTCAGCTCGGCTATTGTAACGCAAAAGCAGCCATAAATTAACATGTAATCAAATGGGTGTGGCTGTGTTCCAATAAAACTTTATTTATAAACATTGAAAGTTGAATTTCATGCTATTTTTGTGTGTCACAAAATATTGTTCTTTTCATTTTTTTAACTATTTGGAAATGTAAAAAAGATTCCTACGGTATAGAATGTGCAAAAAACAGGTGACAAGGTCAGATTTGGCCCAAAGGCCACTCTTTGCCAACCGCTGCCTTAAAAGAATAGTGGGTGGATGTGTTATAGAATTGTACACTTGAAACCTACATAATATTATTAACCAATGTCACTCCCATAAATTTAATGAAATTTAAAAAAAAGAATTAGTGGGTAATTTCCTATACCTCTTTTCTTCACCGAGATGACCATAGATGACCACATCAGCCCTAACCTATGAGTGCCTCTGATGAGCAGAGCCCTCAATTAGTTCCCATTGGACACGCAGATTGAGCAAGAAATATATTCTTATTGCCTACATCACTGAGATTTGGGGGAGTTACTTGTTACTGTAGCAAACTTAGCTCATCCTATCTGAAACAATCTATGTAGTACTTTCCCAATGAATTAATGGAATAGACAAAAGTACAATATAAGAGTTTTACATAAAAGGAATTATTTTTCAAACACACTTTAAACATCCTTTATAGTACCCATTTTCATTAAAATCATAAATTATGCATAAATGATTTTAATCTGTTCATTAAAGCAAATCCTAAATAAGTAGAAACTTGATAACATCTTCTAAGTCTATCTAGAATCACAAGGATTTTTAGAGTCATTTCCTTTTCAAGAGTATTCACATTTAGACGAGGCTTTCTTTTAATCTGTCCTGTTCAGTGAGATTGACAGTTTGAGAAACTCAGCCTCACATCCAATATTACTGTCTTTAGCTCAAGAGACCAGTAGGGAATAGCAGATGTTTCCAGTCAGAATGAACTATTGTAAACACCACATTTTAATAATACATGTTTGAGAAAAAAAGAGGCAGATAGAGAGAAACAGAGAGATAGCCATGTGACTTCAGGCACCCCCTTAGTCCTCTCTGGGTCTCAGTTTTCCCATCTGTAAAAAGGAGAGCTGAAATAAATGTTCTTTATGAACTCTTGCAGTTCAGATATTCTAATACTAGATATAATTTCAAACAGACATTTTTAAATGAACCCTTTTAGATCTGACAAAAAGGCAAAATAGAAGGGGACTTTGGGCACAACTTAATCTAGAATTTTGGGTGAGAATCATCACCTAAAGAAGCCAAATGTCCCTATTTTGAGCCCAAACAATCAATCTAGAATGACCAGGAAAGTAACAACAACAAAAATGAAATACAAATGAACATATGAGAAAATGTTCACCCTCACTAGAGATCAGAGCAATTCAGTTTAAAGCCAAGATACCATTTTGTGTCTACTGGCTTTGCAAAGATTCATAAAGAGGATTCTGTCCTGTACTGACTGGCAAGAGCAGGGAGTAAAGATGCCCTGAGCTGACGGGAATGTAAGTTAGCACTGCCTTTAAGAAGTTGCCTTCTTTTCTGGCAGTATGAATTGAAAACCATAAACATGGGCATAGCTTTGATCAACCAATTAAACTTCAAAAACTTTTTCTAGAAAAAAACTGAATAAGTACCACAAGATATAAATAACCCCACTGATGAATGCAAGCGTTGTCTCCAACAGCTTAAAAATATATATATATAAACAAGTAAATGACCAAGGGTAAGGAATTGCATAAATAAAACATGGCAAATTGATACAGTACAATATAATTTAGCCATTAAAAGTGATGCTGCCATGCATAATATGAGCCTCATTTTATTTAGGAGGGAGGGAAAAAGTAAAAATTATATACATACATAGAAAAAGGACTGGAAAAATTTCACAAAAAATAAAGTAGTAATCTCTAGCGATGTTAATTTTCTTAATTTTCTTTTTGCATTTTCCATATTCTTATAGATTTTGAAAAAATATATATTAAATGCTACTAAAAATAAAAATATATAAATCTGTATTTATTGACTTTAAAAGGTGTTCTTGATACAATTGAAAAGTTTTTCAAAGTAAGCCACAAATAATATGTAGTTAGAGCCTGTTTTGGAAAATAGGAAAAAGACTGGAAGGAAATGCAATAAAAATGATCTCTAGGGGTAAGATTGAGTAATTATTTTCCTTCTTGCCTTTTTTCTGGTTATTGTGTAAAAATATAAAAAGAAAGCAACTTTTATAAAAATGAATTGAGAATGATCCAGATGATTCAGACAGATCTGCTCCCAGCACTAAACAAAAGTCACCTAGACCCGCCCTCCCCTTCCAAGAAATAGATAACCATTTCAGTGGTCCATGTCATCGCTGTCTACAGAAGAGACTAGAAGAGGCAGGTGGGAACATCTGAAGCCCAGGACTCCATGAGACCACGACACACCTTTGGCTCACAAAGTTCCTGACTGATGCTTCTGTCTCTACCTTTGGGCACCTCACAGCCAATATGCATCAGCCCCTGTCTGCTCTGTGTGAGTCTCAACTGTGCTAACTCATATACATATGAATCCAGAAGTGCACCAAAATAGACGTTTGACATTCTTTAAAGTGCTGACACAGCCCTGAAATTTGTTCAAGTAGTTAGATATCAGGAAGCAGGGTGCTCACTCTGTAGCGCTTGGATTTAGCAATGTACTTGATCTATCCTATGAACCGGGAATTTCTCTTTTAGTGGGTAACCTGTCATTTTCATGTAATACAGAAAGACCACAAATAAAGAAAACTCTTACAGAAAACCTGGCCCACTGTGCTTCTTTTCCATTAATATTTGTTTTCATTCATTTTTCGTCACCTACTAGTGCTTGCTGTCAGTTAAGAGATATCAGGTACCAGTGATTTAATTCTGTATTATTTGTTTGTTTGTTTGTTTGTTTGTTTGCTTGCTTTAATGCCTACAGCACCTGGTCTTCCTAGGTGGTCTCCTATCCAAGTACTAACCGGGCCTGACCTTCCTAGGTGGTCTCCTATCCAAGTACTAACCGGGCTTAGCTTCCGAGATCAGACGAGATCGGGCACGTTCAGGGTGGCTTGGCCGTAGACAAATTTTAAAAAATAAGAGAGAAAAACTTAAAATTGAGACAATTCTTTCCATTAATTGAGAGATAAAAATCTCCCACCATGATTGTAAATTCATCTATTTCTTCTTTTAGGCCAAAAAAAATTTTTTTTACATATTGTGAAGCTACGTTATTGGGTGCTTATAAATTTGGATAATGTTATAGCTTTCTAGCACACTGACCCTTATCATCATGAAATGATTATTTTATCTCTGATAATAATTATTGTTTCTAATTCTATATGAGTGCTATTAGTACAGCTATACTGTCTCTGTTTTGATTAATATTTGCATAGTACGTCATTTTCTTTACTTTTACTTTCAGCCAAAATTCTTACATTTAAAATTTGTCTCTAAGGAGTACAGAATTGAGTTTCATTTTCATCCAGGCTAACAATCTTCATCTATAAGAGTAGTTAGTCTGTTTACATTGGATGTAATTACTGATATACTGGAGTTTAAATCTACATTCTTACTATTTCATTTCTACTTGTCCTGCCTGTTTTTGTTTCTTTTTCTTTTCTTTCTTATCGTCTTCTGGATTAATCATTTTTATTATTTTATTTTCCTCCTCTCTTAGCTTGTTAGTTATACATTACTTAATAAATCTTATAACACACTCCCTAAACTGAGCACATTTTTGACTTGCTAAAGCTTAAAATAAATTAATATATTACTTCCTAGACAATGCGGTAAATTTAGAACACTAATTTCATTTAACTTAATCCATAGTCTTTGAGCTTTTTTGTTGTATATTTTAATTCTATATTTTTAACCCCAGGAGACATGTTTAGATTTTTTTACCCACATCTATACCCTTTTTATTGCTCTTCAATTATTCCTCCATTTTCATGCTTTCATGTAGGATCAATAACCTTACGTCTTAAGAATTTCCTTTATTATTTAATTTAGGGTGGATCTACTACTAATCATTTCCCATAATTTTTTTGTCTGAAAATGTGTTTCTGAGGTTTACTTTCACTGAATATAGGATTCTACATTGGAGATTGTTATGGACTAAATGTTTATATCTGCCCCAAACCCTCCCCCCCAAAAATCTCATGTTGGAGGCCCGCCTCTCAATGTGAAGGCATTTGAGGGTGGGGCCTTTGAGAAATAATTAGGTTTAGATGAGGTTGTGAGGGTGGGGCTCCCATGACGGCATTAGTGTCCTTACAAAAAGAGGAAGAGAGACCACCACGTGAAGATATAGCGAGAAGGCAGATGTCCGCAAGACAGGGAGAAGGTCCTCACCAGGAACCAAATCTGCTGGCATCTTAATCTTGGACTTGCCAGCCTCCATAACTATGAGAAATAAATGTCTTTTACAGAAGCCATCCAGCGTATACTGTTTCACTACAGCAGTCTGAGCTGACCAACACAGAGGTTATTCTCTTTCTCCAGGAGTAATATCATTCCATTGTCTGCAAGTTTCCACTGTGTCCTTGGAAGTCAGTGTCACGCTCATTGTTGCTCTCAAAGGTAATTTGTCCTTTTTCCCTCTGAATCCTTTAAGATTTCCTTTTTTTTTATTTTCAGTAGTTAGTTACGATGATGTGCCTAGGTATACTTCTTTTAATTTATTCTAATTAGTGTTCATAGTTGTTATTAAATCTGTAGTTTGAAGTTTCTGTCTGTTTTGGAAAATTCTTGGCCATTACCCTTTCAAATATTCCTTCTACCCTTCCCTCTCTTCTCTCTGGGACTCCAATTATACGTTCGACCATTTCATCATGTCGCATATGTCTCTTATGCTCTTTTCTGCATTTTCTATCATTTTTTTCTCTTTCCTTCAATCAGAAAATTTTCTACTCACCTTTCTTCCAGTTCACCAATCCACTCTTCCACTGTGTCTAATATGCAGTTAAATTCCTCTATTGAAGGCTATTATGGATTTCTCTATTCTCAAATTTCCATTTGATTATTTTATAGTTTCCAATTCTTCACAGAAATTCTGTTTTGTCATTCAAATTACTGATCATATTAATCACAGTTGGTTTAATGTCATGTCTAGTAACTCCAGTCACCAGACTTCCTTTAAGTCTATTCTACTACATGTATTAGTTTTCAGTCAATTTTTGTTTTGTGTACACCTAGTTATTTAAAAAAAAAAAAAATTCCAAGTATTATAACAATAACATGAGTTCCTGAATAATGTTGCCTTGCTCAAGAGAGGATTCACTCTTGTTTCTGGTGGCAGACAGAGTCGGGACAGATGACCTTAACCCAGCCAGTGGTTGAATTGATTTAAAGGCAGGCTTCAGCTTTTGTGAAGTCTGTCCTATTTCAAGTTCAACTTTACTCTCAGAATTTCAACTGAAAGTCTAGGGTATTTACCAGAGCCCTTCCCCTCACTTGAAAGAAAGGACATTAACCCCAATTTTACCACACAGCCCCACGGAGATGACAAAAGTTGTGCTCAACTTCTCAGCCATTTAGAAGCCACTTTCTACTCAGTCTCTCGACCTCTTTGCTGTTGCATTTTGAGTCCACAATTACTTTGATGGTAAAAGTGGCACCAAATGACTGGCTCTCCTTTTGCGGCTCCCCCTTTAGCAAAAATATTGGCCCCCTCGAGCCATGCTATTGTTGCTTTGATAGCTCTCCAAAAAGCCTTCAACATGTTTTATTAATTTTGTGGAGCTATGTTCCAGTTATTATGGTGAAATTCCTCCCAAACCTAGTGGCTTCAAACAACATCAATCACTTATTATCTCTTACAGCTACTATGGTTAAGAATTTAGGAGCAACTCAGCTCCGTGATTCTGGTGTGGGGTCTCTCATGAGGCTGTAATCAGATTGTGGCTTTGGCTAAGGTCTTCACTCATGTCCCATATCTGGTTTGGAAAGACTCAAATAGCTGGGAACTGGGCTGCTCAGGAATCTCTTGCCATCTCTGTGTAATCTCTCCATGTGACTGCTACAACACAGAGGCTTCAGATTAGTTGGACTTATCACAATTTGGCTCAGGGCTCCCAAGGCACATATCCCAGAAGAGAAAAGGAGAGTCAAGTGGAAACTTATGACATAGTCTCAGAAGTCATGCAGCTTCATTTCTGCAGCATTCTGTTGGTCAAGACTATTACAAAAGTCTGTCTATGTTCAAGAGGCAGGAAAATAAAACTGATTTCTCAATGTAGGAGTATCAATGCTGTAATTAGATAGGGATGTAATTAGATATCAATGTTGTAAATAGAAAGGGATGCAAACATCTAGAAAATGTAATCTGCCACAGCGTCTCTAGTTGTTCCTGATAGCGGGTTGGTCTAAAATAAGTTAGAATGCCATTTCAGAGAATAGAAATTCTCCCCTCCATTAACTTGAGGTTTTCTTTAATTGAGATAAGACCTACACAAATGTGTTCTGGTGAGGGGCATCTTTGTTCTGGAGCTTTCGCTTGAGCTCAGCTGAATCCACCTTCCAGGTAGGCAGTACTGACCACATTAATATTGAGCAAATATTCTAAGTCCCAGTGAGAGACCTCAGGCACCATTGTGGCAAGGCTTTAGCTGCTTGACTAACATAGTCTGACTCTCCTGCTACCTACTCACACTTGCTCCTGAGGCTGGTTTCTCCGAGCCCAACAAAGCAAAGAAAATCCAGACCACTTCTAATGGTCTAGTCTCCTTTTGCTTTATTCTCTCAGACCCGCACTTCCCAAAGACTGTCCTGTAATAAGAAGTGAATTCTCTCTTTAAAAAAAAATTTAGAGAACTTTACATGTTATTCTTCCCTCTTCTGGATTCATTACGCATATTAACATACAGCCTCTGAAAATTCCTGCAGCAAGGAAACCCATTTAACTTTGATTCATCGTGTTTTATGAATTTATTTAATCATGGAAAGTAGAATTGAGGGAAGTTATCTTTTTATTAAGAGGATTTCAGTTAACACCCCACAAACATTGTACAAAACACACCAACTTTGTATAGGACACCCTAGACTTTTGATTCCATTGCTGCTCTTGTGCAACTATAAAATCAGATTGTTCATAACAAAATATTTTGTCTCAAATTGCCTACTGGGAGCGAGGTCATGGCTGATCACTCTTTTGCTCAGTGGGATGCATTCTTGGGTGTTACAAAGCAAAGATGGGTCATGTACCATTTTCCAAATTAGTCTGATGAATGCATCAACCTTTTCCACCTGCCAGCAACAAAACAAGAAGTTTTTAAAAGGCTTGTGTTTACTGTTTACCAATACACATGGGGCCATTAGCCAGTTGGCAGGCCTTGTGCAAGCTTCATTTCTGCCAGCTTGTAGTGAGCTGCTCACTCCCTAGCTGAGAGCCACAATCGATGCCCCTTCAATGCTAAAGAACTACAGGGGTGAAGTGTGGGAAGCAAGTGGTCTGATGAGGGAGTGAGGAACAAGAAGGGACAAAGCCTTCCTTCTAACCTCTGCATTCGAGAGTCCTCCCACTCGAAGCCTCATTTGAGGCATCGCTGCCTGTCTGTTCTACCGATCTCTTGATAATTTAGATATGCTTCCAATTGAGAGCTGTGTTGTTTAATAAAGCAAAGACAATCGACTCTTCGTTAGTGTTATAATAGCCTCTCTGTGTGTTTACTTGAGAACAAATGTTGTTATAATTTCTTTGGGGAATCAATATCTTCCAGTGCATATGCACTGCCCTATTGAAGGTTCAGATTGTGTAAGGAGAGAGGAGTTGAAATTTATTGCCTTGTAAATGCTAGCAGAAGGTAGTAGGTTTAGTGAGAGCTGTAATTAAAGTTTTGCTGATAATAAAAAATGGAGGCAATAAACAATCACACAGATTTTCCAGTCCTCAGCCCTAGAACAGCCAAACCATCACAGGGTCCCAGACACTTGCTGGGACCAAACCATCACAGGGTCCCAGACACTCTACACAATTAGCCTCTGAAGATACAAGTCCCATAGGCCCAAAGGCAGCCAGCTCCTGGACCCTTGAGATGTCTCCCACATGCTCACAGATCCAGCAAGATACACTCACTCGCTTTTCAATCTGCCCTCTTCAGCTTCAGGAGCAGCAGGCAGCAAGGCCGACCTTTGTTTTATCGACTACTTCCCAGGCTGCTTGTTCAAGCCAGAACGCTACCCAGCCAGCAGTCCACACCGGATTTGAGATTGGGGAGAACGGTGTGGAGGCAAGGATGCGACTCCAAGAAGAAGTGAAGCATGGGGGGAAGTGAACCACTTCCTATCAACCTTCCTGGCGGGGAACCCTCCGCAGGAATTCAGCTCTATTCTCCAGAGTAGCTCCTGGAGATTTCCTCAACATTACTGCTTATCCCTCAACTCTCAACTGAGCATTTGCTGTGCAGTTTGTGTCTGTTCTAGGAAGCTGCACGGTTGGAGGCATGGGGAATGTATGCTACCAGGGCCTACAGGAGACTAAAAAATGCTGACAGCATCAGCAAGGTACCACCAACCCCCTACCACCGGGCTAAGGAGGTCTACCTTCTTTTCCAAGTGAGATGAAATCACAGTTACCTTCTCTCCCTGTGATCTCTTATCAAGAGAATTCCAGGTAATTTCAGAGGAAGTAGGCAATTTCTCTGGCCCCACAGGGATAAAGGCATCTTCAAGGCTTTCTTGGCACCAGGGGCCCAAGTAAGTTCAACTGGCCTGAGGAAACTAGAAAATACCTCCATTCACCAGCCCCCTCAGGCTAAGTTCCTCAAAAGAAGGTAGTTTTGTCTGTAATCTCTATAGTCAACCACTCAATAAATATTCACTGAGCACTGCTATTTGCTACACCCAGGGTCACCAAGACCCAGCACCAAACACTTGCAGAAAAAGAACAAACAAGTGAGCAAACTAACCTCAAAATCAGCCAGGAGGTTCCTCTGAGAACACAAGAGTCTGAGTCCTTCTAGAAATAATAATGTATCCTATACTGAGCACCAACTGTATACCAGACAGTACAGAGAAACCTTTTCAGAGGCTCAGGATAAACAATACATCCAGGATCACTGTCACACAACCAGCACAGTGCAAGGCCAGGTATTAACACAGGTCAGGTGTGCTCCAAAGTCTGTGTTCATTCTCTTACACCCTGCTCCCTGCCCTCTCTGCCACATGAGCCCCTCACCTGGCCTTACACATCTTCTATTCCCTGGGGTCCACTGGTGGAGGAGATAAAAGGTACAAAGAGAGTGTCAGCTGAGGGTCCTTAAGGAGGCCTAGAGGGAGGAAGGGCTGGCCTCCAGAGAAGAACCACAAAGAAGCAGTGAAGGAAGCTGGACTTGAGCTAAAGAAAAGCAGACTCGAGGGGCTTACAAGCCCATGGGAAGAAGGCCTGGTTGCAGCATTTCTGGATTCTGTACCTTTCTCTCCTGTCACATATTTTATCCTCTAGCCCTCCTCTGGAATATTCAGAGGCCTAAGAGCTTGTAGCGATCTTCAGTGCAGTCCTCTTGCCAGAATGCTCGCTCCACCAAGGTGGCCACAGACTGAAGCTCCTCCCCCTCAGTGGTCCTTGGTGGTGGGCCGCCTCTGGCCAGCACCAGGCTCAGCTAGCCTCTCCAAGGCTAGACCATTGCAGCAGACTCAGCTAGGCACTAGACAGACCAGGGCCCAGGTGAGGTGCAGGGCTGGCTGTGTCCAGAACATAAGAGCCTTCAGTGTGCAGCCCTCTGCCGGGGGCTCCCTTTGAGTCAGGGGTGGGCCTGCACCAGTTCTCATCCTCTCACTACAATCTCTCTCTTCTGATGCCTCAGAACTTGCACTGACCTCAGGTTGCTCATCTCCAAATGGGTGAGGGACTCACCCTGCCTTGTGTCAGCTGCTCTGCCCACAGGGAATCAGGAGAGAAGTACCAAGAAAGTGCCCACGTTTGCAACTTCCCAGCCCTGCAGCTTCTCCAAAGAACTCAGTGGCCCTGGATGAGGGTTCCAGAGCTCAGGCTTCAATGGGGACCCTGGGCTGCTGATTATCCAATAACATTACCAGCAGGCATTAAATCTATCCTCAGTTAACCCAGCATCTTTAATAATAAAAAAGATTTTGCACTGGGGATAAATACTGGTCTCATTTTCTCACTCTCACTGGTCTCCTGTCACTGTGCACTTATTAATATGATTGCTAATATATGGCTCCCAATCAGCCACTAAAATGCTGCTGTTATTCCTACTAATTCAACATTAAAATGTAACTATGCTAGGCCATAAAAAGTATGCTGTCATGTGACTGGAGGTTCTATGGGAGGTGAGCCATCAGGTCCAGGAGTCCAGAACTGGCCACCAGGAACTGAGCCACCATGGCCACAATACAAGCCACACCCAAGCCACAGCCCATGCAGGCCCTGACTTGCCAAGGGCCCAAATGCCACCTGAAACACAGACATAAGTGTTCCCACTGTATTAGTTCCCTATTGCCACATAACAAATTATCGCAAACTTAGTAGCTTAAAACAACACTCATTAACTATCCCGCAGTCTGGAGGTCAGAAGTCGAGACACAGCTTCACTGGATTCTCCACTCAGGATCTCACTAGGGGGAAATCAGGAACTGCACTCTAGCTGGAGGCTTAACTGGAGAAGAATCCATTTCCAAGCTTATTCGGGTTGTTGGCAGAATTTAGTTCCTTGCAGTTGTAGGAATGAGGTCCCCATTTTTTTGCTGACCTATAGGCCACCCTCACATCCTAGCCACCTGGCCCTCTGCACAATATGACAGCTCACTCCTTCAAAGCCAGTAGAATCTCAATCCAGTCTGCTACATTAGAGCCTTATACAATGTAAGTTGAGTCCTCCTTGCAGGGGAATATAATACCTACTATTTGTTCCTAAACTATGTTGTCCCTCAGTTAGTCCAAAGGTCTGAGGATAAGTACCACTCCTACCCTACCCTCCCCAGCCTGAGACAACTATATCATTCCAAGCAGATTCTGGTGCCAGCTGCCCATTGCTATCACTTCCACAGAGTGTCTTGGGACATCCGCATCTCACAACGTTCTTCTCAAGGTGCCAGCTCTGCACATGACAGACTCAGTTCCCCATACTTCTCTGCTGGAGAAGAGAAGCATGGTCACCAGCAGGGTGACCTCTACTTGTCCTTCAGAGCTCAATCTAGATATCGCCTCCTCCAGGAAGCCTTCCCCATCTGAGTCAGCTGCCTCTCCTCAAGCTCCCTGAGACCCCCAAACTTCCCCCTTCCCAGAATTAACCAGCCCACCAAGCAGAGAGGTGACTTGGCATTTTTGTCTGACTGGTACAAAGATGGTTCCCCATAAATTCTGGCTCATAGAACAAGAGTGCCTCTTAACAAACCCAGCCAAACACATGGCCCAGGGTACTCACATGCACGAATACTCACAAATCTGGCACACACACCCTCCTGAGTCATCATTGCAAAGGTCCTGCTGAGAGATTCTTTGAAGTTCAGGAAAATGCTGAGCCCTGTCCCCCAGGCCCTGATGGGACCAGTAGGCAGAGATCGAACCTGGGGGTGCCATTGCTTTACTCTCCCTACCACACCGAAAGAAATCCACACAGCCGTCTGATGAGGAAAAGAAGCCCACAAAGACAGAGGCTGCCTCCCTCAACAGCCAGACCCCTGGAGAGTTTAATGGAATTAAAATTTCACTCTGTTGCCCCAGCCACAGACAGGCATAGTCAGGAGACAGCAGCCTGCTAACTACTTCCTTGAAGAGTCAAAGACTCTTGTAGCCAAAAGCTATTTGTCCTCTGTAAATGGGATTTCAGAAACTGAGCTAAAAGGGGAGGAGAAGGCCTCAAGAGCCTAAGCTTGTATTATACATTAGACAGATATTTAAAAATAAATAGCGATTAAAAGGAAAGCCATAAATGACAGCAGAGAGCTCCAGACCCTCCAAGGCCTTCATGCAAATGTCTCACTGTTCTCTCAGCATCAGAAATCTGGGACAAATTGTAATTATTTCTCTGATTTTTTTAAAAATGTTGTCACCCAGCTGCTTTGATGGGCTATGCTGGATTCCAGGCAGAGTGACAGCAACTACGGAGGGGCTGCCTCCCGTGGAGACCTGTGCGCATGCGCACCGCCCACCCTCCGACTGAGCACAGGCAGCAGGCAGCATTGGTGGGCCGATAGGCCTCCGTGATCCACCTTCCCCTCCTGGACTAGGTCACTCGCTGTCCCCATTTCGTAACACTCATCACATCCTGTGCTGGAGCTTGTTTCCTGGTCAATCATCAGGCTGTGACCTCCAGGGGGTCGGGAATTCTACCCAATACTTGGTGCACTGCCAATAAGATTTTACTGATGGACAATCTGTCCGACAAACACTCGAAGAGGTATGCCGGGAGGGAGGTCAAAGCCTGGACCGACAGACACCTGCCTCGGTCAGCCTAAATTTAGCTTGTTAGCTATTATTATTAGCAGCAGCAGCAGCATTACCATCAGTGATGGTTGCAGTTCCGGCCTTTAGCTAAAGACTAATCACTGTGAATACCCCGCTGGCACAATCATATGCCCCACTTTTCTCAGTCACTCCCTTTTCAAAGAAAAAGAACTTAGATCCTTTTAGTGTTGTAACTAAAACCTATACTGTATTCATATTTTATTAGTTTTTACCTGATGTCCTCCTCTTCCAGGATATCACATTACATTTAGTCATCTTAGCCTCCTCTTGGCTGTGAGTTTCTCTAACTTTCCTGGTTTTTGATGACCTTTTCAGTTTTGAGGGGTACTGGTCAAGTATTCTGAAGGATGCTACTCTATTGGAATTTATCTGATGTTTTCCTCATGATTAGACTGAGGTTATGGGTTTGGGGAAGGAAGATCACAGAGATAGAGGGCTGTTTTCATCACATCATATCTGGGGTATACACTATCAACATCACTTATTACTGTTGATATTGACCTTGGTCACCTGGTGAGATAGTGGTTGTCAGATTTCCCTAGATCTCTTCATTGAAATCCTCCCCCACCCCTAAAAAGCCAGGTCAAAAATCACCTCCTCTAAGAAACCTCCCCAGATTACACACCATAGGTTCTTCTCAGGACTTAGCATAACTCCGAGTATTTTATATGTCCATGAACTTGCCTCCTTCTTTTGACGGCAGGCTCTGTGAAGGCAATGACCTAATATCTAGCAACATCTACCCATAATAAAAAGTGACCACTTACTTCATGCTTGAGTGCCAGCTCCATGCTAAGCACCTCACAGGCACTATCTGGTTACAATCCAGTGAGGGAGGATCTCTTGTTGTTGCCATGCTACATAGGAAAAGAGCTCGGGAACTAACACGGGAGTGACCAGGGGCCCGGCTATTTGGCCCTGCAGTCTGTTCCTTTATCCTTCTGCTCTCCCCATCCCACATGGGTATTTAAGAGCTTTCCATGTACCCTCAACAATGGGTCAAGGGCCAGCTGCTGCAATGAATGCAGAAATGTTAGGTGGACTGTGAAGAGGTCTGAGGTCTTCAACACAGCACCAAACACATGACCCTGGCCCAATCTAACCTTGGACCAGCTTTGTCCCACCCTGAGCCCTAGCGAGTGTGGACCATGTCACCAGCACACTCCTGTCACTGTGAATCCTCAACGATCAGCAAGACTTTCATTTCTGACACCCAGAGACAGGGAGGCACGGCTGTGCATCCAACATGCTGTGTCAGCAAGAAGTCGAATGATGTATGTGGAGCTGAAACATCTCCCATAAATTTTGTTTTATTAAATTTTAAACTTTAATAAAACAATGACACGTTTCAAGCGCCAGCCCTGCTCTCCCCTACCCCCACCACCCCAACCTCCTCAGGCTCACCAAGAACCCTCTCACTGGCAGGGTCTTTAGAGAATCAAGGCTTTCTTGGGGTGTTGGCATCTGACACTTGGGGCACTGGGCAAGGGCAGCAGAAGCTAAGAGACAGGTGAGGGGTGGGCGGCTTCAGCAGGTCCAGGCCCAGACTCAGGTGGGTACGCAAGCCAGGCACAATCTAGACAACCAATACTAGAGGTTTCTGGTCCTCAAAACATGAGAGAGAGCCGGTATTGTCAGCTCTGGTTATGGGCAAGGCTCCAGACCCTCAAGGGCCCAGATTTAAACAGTGGAGTTAACAGCTAGGATTAAGTTTCTAGCGAAGGCCCCCAACAAGAATAGGGCACCAGGGACATATGTGGCTGATCCCCCATTTAGCCAGGCCTTCCATGGTAATGCCCAAAACACTGAGCAGGATAAGCCCACTGCTCCTTCCCTACGCAATTTCCAACGCACCCCTGTTCATCTCCTCCTCTCTCATGCTCTGCCAGCCCCACACCAAGCAGCCAAGCTACCAAATGAGCTTCCTCAAAGCCAGCTCTCCTCAAGCCCCCAAACTCACATACCTTCTTCGTGTCCCGTGACCAAGCTCCTAGAATGACATGCAAGGCTCCCACAGTCAGCTTCCATTTCACCCCTCCTGCCCCATCTCCCCTTCACCCTCACTCACCCTTGCTCCAGCACTGAACCTCCCCCCATTCCCACCCCACCCTTACCCACCTCCAGGCTTCTCCCTGGCTGGCCCACTGGCCCCCCACCTGGAACGTCCTTTCAAAGATCCCACTGTCAGATCCTACAGACTCCAGAAAGTGCTTCTTCCCCCTAAGGTCTTCCCTGACTCCAAGTTCTCGCCACCCGAATGCTACAGAAAGCCCCTCTCCTGAGTCCCTCCCACTCCACCCTCCACTGGGAGCATGGTCAGTTATGGGCGGTGGCATCTTCTTTGCAGGCTCCACAGGCACTGGCCATAGAGACAGTCTCTTCATCACTTTGCAATAATCCTGCAAATGTCACAGTGCCTGGGCAGGAAAAGGCTCCAGGGACAATTGCTGGTGGAGTGGGAGGCACAGCTCACAGGAGACCAAGGTCAGATTCATGAGAAGGGCCCAAGAGTTGCCTCCTAGAGTCAGATGGACGGATAGGTGGACAGGGCCCCAGAGCAAACCCTCTTCTCTCCATTAGCTACATCAGAACAGCAGACCCTTCCTCCTAGAACCTTTCTCCCCCTCTCCTGACGCATCCAGATAAAAGGCAGGGAACAAAGTGATCGGAGACCTTGAACCCACTTGGTCAAGACACTTATCCAAGCTTCACCGCTCCTAACTTTGCCGCCCCCTTCGGGCTCTAGTCTGGGGCTCTGGTCTGGGGAGATGAGGCTTGTCCCCACCACAGCCTTTTCCAGCAGAAGAGCAAGGGGGTCCCCTGATCAGGAAGGGATTAGTGGCTTCCCAGTTCCCCCGTCACATAGCAATAGCCCCTGCTTCTTAATCCCCAAGCCTACCTTAACCATTCACTGAATTCCATGGCTTCTAAAATTGGACTTCTGCAGAAATGCTTTAGGAAAAACATTACAAAGCAAACTATAAAGTGTCTGTGTGTGCAGAGCTGAGATTCATGTTAGAAGCTGGCCCAGACTCCAAACACCCTGCCCCATATGCCAGCTCCTCAGCCACACACTTTCATGAAACCCCTGAAAGGCTCAGCGGAAGGTTCAACTCCACACTCAGCTCCTTTCAAGGATGAGCTCTGACCATAACCATTTTTTTTTCAATCCAGAAATCTTGCTTGTAAGATAGGAGGGGAAAGAGAAAGAGAGATCTCTTAGAACTTATCTATGTCCTTCTGGCCAGTGGTCCTCTATCGACCTTACAAAGCTTTTCCTGTGAAGCAGCCTCCAGGTCCCACAAATCCTGGGAGCTAGCACTAGGGACCCCTCTGCATTGGTGCCATATTTTAAGGGACCCCAGGATTGCTGGCTTTCTGTGCAGCAGCCACTTCCTCTCTCACTTTCAAATCAAGCCTGATCTGTTTTCTTCACCTCTCATTGTCCTTCAAGGATAAATATGTTTCTTTAAAATGAAGAAATATTGTTTCTACTGTTTCTGCACCAAAGGGTGAGAAAGTTTTACACTGGGGAGAGGAGTGGGGGAAATGGTTCAATTAGTTTGAAGATGTAAGCCGGCCAAACCCCCTCTTTCGTAATTGAAAGTAATGAACTTTAATAAAAAACCAGCACAGCCCCTTCAGCATTGGATTAGATGTCAATGAAACTCATTCGAGCTTGATCTTTCAAGGTTCCTTCCTCAGGGCATTGCAATGAGTGGAAGCAGAGGAGAAGAAGGAGAGGTTAATAGTCCTGACTCCCTCCTAATCAGCCTCATCTGAAGAGGATTCTGGGACTGGATGCCTTCATGCCCACCAAGGCCCTTCCCAGGGTCTGTTGAGCCCAGATCCATCTTCCCACTGGTGAGGCGATCACTGCATACACACCCACACGCACACGCATACCAGGCTTGGGGAGGTCAGCTCGCTGGCCGGAGAGCACCTCCCTGCCAGCACCTTCTCTGAGCCAGTGAGGGTATTTCAATCAAAGGACAGGAGGTCTGTGGTCCTTGCCCAGCTTCCGAAAGGTTAGTCCAACCCATGACCTCATGGGTATTTTGAGAAGAAAGGTTCACAGATTCACTCCTTGAACCCTGACCCTCCTCTTTCTAAGCATCCACAGGGCTGGCACCTCAGTACAGCTAAACAGAACCTTCCAGCATCTCCCGCCCAAAAGAACTGCTCCTCCTCACTTCCCCAGCCTTCTTTTCAATGTTTTTTTATTACAAAAGTAATGGATGTTCATTATAGAAAATTCAAAAAATATAGATAAGCAATAAGAAGATAATGAAAATATCTCGTAACATCACCACTCAGAAATCACATTAGCATTTTGGTTTATAGCCTTCCACACATTTTTCTGTGCATACAAAGACAGGCTTTTGTTTTTGTGGGGTTTTTTTTTCCTGAAGCAAAAATGGGATCAGACAGGTACCTATCCTAATGCATTCTCAGTCACACAGACTCTGAATCTGACTCTTCTCCTCACCCCCCAAAACCCACTCTGGTACTCACTGAGCTTGTAGCATCTCCTTCACCAGGTCCTTTCTCTGCATGCCCATGGTTGTGTCCGGGCTTCCACCTTTGAGGCTAGACTCTTGTGAGTCCCCTCCCTGGTCCTGCCCTCCAAACCTAGAGGGAGAGAGAAAGGTTCATTGGTTTTGCACTCTGAATTCATCTGAGTTGAGTTCACAGCCAACATCAGTGGATGTATCAGTCCCAGAGATTGGTTAAAGTATGCAACACTCCAACGATGGAATACTATGCAACTATGAACAAGTGGTGCCATGGGACAGCGTTTAAGACACAGGAAAATATTTAAAAAGCAGTGTATAAAACAATAATTATGGCAAAATCTCAACTTCACTAAACATTATGTATGTTTATAAATACACATGTACCTATAACAATGAAGTAATATGCACCCGTAATTAATATTACTAATCTCTAGGTAATTTACATTTTTTTTCCTGGATTTTCCAACACAGTTATTACTGAAGAGTTTTACTTTTGGAAATTTTTATTTTAAGAAACGTAAAAGCTTTGAGGGGATTTTTTTTTAAGTCCTAGAGCAGTGGCTCTCAGATTTTCCCATGCATCAGGATCACATGGAGGCTCCGTTAAAACAGAGTGCTGGGCCCCACCCTCAGAGTTCCTGATTCATTAGGTCTGCCATCGAAGGACTGAGAATCTGCACTTCCAACAAGTCCCACGTGATGCTGCTGCTGGTCCAAGGACCACATTTTGAGAACACTGGCCTAGTGCTTCCCTCCAGATAGCTTTAAGGAAGAAGGCTGCCAACGTTTCAGTGTGCTGAAGCCATGAGGGAGAGGTCCTCTCTCTACTAAGGAAGACATTGACCTCGTAGGGATCCCTGAGCTACATCCCACTTCCACTTGTCCCCTAACAGGAAGGGGGAAGGAGGCACCTGAGATGCACAATTGACATGGCTCCACTGACTTTGTACGCTCTCCTTTCTACTGACTTGCATCCTCTCCTTACCCAGAAAGGTCCACTAACCCCAGGCCTTTGGGACACAGCCCCTTCCTCCCACTGTGCTGTCAGAGAGACAAAGGTCTGATAGAGATAGCTTGCAAGCTTCTGAGTCTCCAGGAAAACCCTACATGGAGACTACCCAACAGAAAGCAGACATCTGTGCACAGTCCTCCCTGTCATAAAAGGACACTGCACCCTGTAGCCCCATGTTGCCAGGATGCCCTTCTTTCTTTGAGCCCATTATTTCATTTCTTACTTCATTCACTCATTCAAAAATGCACCTACCCTGTTCTTGGCTCACCATCCCATCCAGTAGGACAGACAGACAATAAATCAAACCCGGCAGTGCAGAGTGGTCCGTGCTAGATCTGAGGTGTACACGAGGGCCACGGGCACACCAAGGAGGGACATCAAAATAAGGTGTGAGAGTGCCAGAAGCACTTGAATAACACAGGCTTCATATGAGCAAGACTGCACAATGGTTAAGAATGTAGGCTCCGAGCACACATGGAGCTGGACCCAAACCCTAGCTCTGTCTTATACTAGCTTAACCTCTCAGGGCTTCAGTTATCCCATCTGTAAAGTGGGCATGGTAGGCAGTTTCTAAGATGGTCTCCAATAATCTCCACTTCCTGTACTCACACCCCTTTGTAATCCTCTCCCCTTGAGTGCGGCTGGATCTAGTCACCAACTTCTAATGAACAGGATATGGCAGAAGTGATAGGATGTCACTTCTGAAATTAAGTGATCAAAAGACTGTGGCTTCCATCTTGGGTTCTCTCTTTCTCTCTCCCCCATCCCTCACTCTGGGAAAAACAAGCTGCCATGTTGTGAACAGTTCTATGGAGAAGGAACTAAAGGCTCCATCCAACAGCCAGAGAGTCTGGGGCTACTGACCAACGTGCAAAGGAGCTGAAGAGGGGACCAGCCCCCCAGACTGGCCCCCCAGTCAAGCTGTGAGATAGTCAACACCTTGACGCAGTCTCGTGAAAGGCCCTGGGATGGAACCACCCAGCTAAGCTTCTCCAAGAATCCTGAGCCTCAGAAGCTGTGAGATGAATGTTTGTTGTTTTAAGCTGTAATTTGTTACACAGCAGTAGATGACTAATATGTTGTGAATAGTAATGGTACTTGACTATGGGGTCGTGAGGACTAAATAAGCTCGCACAGGGAGAGCTTTTAGCAAAGTATGGCACATAGTGAGTGCTTAGAAATGCTACTAGTCATAATTATAATAAAGAATATCTGCTTTCCATAAGTGCCTGCGAGGAGTGGGTCTGATGGTGTAATTTCAGCACATAGCAAGCTGCAGAGAGAGTAAAGGGGGTATGCATTAGTTTCTTGTTGCTGCTGTAACAAATCACCACAAATTTAGTAGCTTAAAACAACACAATATTTATTACTGTGCAGTTCTGGAAGTCAGAGTTCCAACATGGATCATACAAGGCTAAAATCAAAGTGCCGACAGGGCTGTATTCCTTCTGGGGGCTTTAGAGGAGTGGTTCCTTGCCTGTTCCAGCTCCTAGAGGCTGTCTGCATTCCCGGGCTCATGGTGGTGTCACTCCAAACCCTTCCTCTGTCATCACAGCTCTGTCTCCCCCTCTGACACTCTTGCCTTCCTCTTAAAAGGACCCCTGTAATTTCATCGGGCCCACCTGGATATTCCAGGTTAACCTCTCCACCTCAAGCTCCTGAACTTAATCACATCTGCAAAGTCCCTTTTGCCATGTAAGGAAACATATTCACAAGTTCTGGGGATTAGGATGAGAACACCTTAGGGGGCCATAACTTGGCCTACCACAGTGGGGGCTCCCCACTATTCTCTGAGCCTCCGCTTCTCCAGGCAGTTTCCCCAGTCCCATCAGCTGTTCCTTTCACCAAGGCCTTCACTCCCCGCTCCTCTCAACACCCTCTATGTCCCTGTCACCTGATTCTTTAGAAATCAGGTTGAGATGGAAAATCTTGACACTGTATTCCTACAGGACCGAATCTAATAAGTGAAGACTTTGATTCTCACACATTTCACAACACTTCAGGAAAACAAACATTTCCTCCTCTCCCCTGCTAACACCGTTACCAGCATGAAAATTTCTGCTTCCTATTCCAGCTGCTGCAAAGTTGCTCACATGAACGAAAGTGAATTATTCAGTGTGGCGTTTAACTGACATTTAATATTTGATCAATTAGAATTCTTTGATCCGTGTCCTAACAGTTAGGATATCCCAGGCTTGCTGTTTCATATGTGTGTTCATTTGCGTGTGTATGCACACACAAGAGGGGAAGGAGGCTCACACACGTGATCTGTGTCTGCAACACATCAGAAGCCAGGCAGCCTGTGCAAGAGAGCAGGGGAAGTCAGAGCGAAGCTTGAAGGGGAGCAGCGGTTCACAAGTTAGCAGCGTGGACATCGCCCTGGGAATTCCCCAGCTCAGCCCAGCTGCGTGCCCAGAAGCTGCCCGCATCCCTGGTCATCTTGCATCACTGCC
>NW_011888855.1:5463363-5474060 GCF_000151845.1 Pteropus vampyrus
TACCGCCTCGCCCAATTTCTGAACAATGTGACCAGGCAGATGCGCTGCTTAACAAACCCAAAGTGGTACTTTTATATCGGAAGGAGACTAAGTTTCTGAAGCTCTCCCACTGTGAGGTGATTTTTGTGTATCCATTTACTTGTTCCAAACTGTGAAAGAACCGAGCCTTTTGTTGATCAGGTATTATTAAACGTAATCATCAGCCACCTCCCACATCTGTCATTGATTGAGATAAATGACACTATTTTTTTCTTAAAAAAATACCTACGCTAATGAAGTCTCTTTTGTGTCACAATCTCAGCTGTAGAGATAAATGAGAAACAATTTCTTGGTGCCTATTATTTTAAATTACAGATATCAACCCTGATGCTGCTTTCAAGGTTGATTGAATTTTCATAGAGTATCATCAGCTTCTACAATCTACTCATGTAATAGAAACCTGAACTCAGACAGGTTTTATGGCCTCCCTTTAAAGCCTCAATAAGAATGAGCCCCATTCCCCAGCCTCCCCAAGAAACCTTCCGGAAAGTTCCAGGCTCTCTTGGCCAGACAGGGAGCAAGAAGGAGAGGGAGAAGAGAAGTCATCAGAAGGAAGAGAAGAGGATGAGAGGGGACAGCAAGAGGGACTCTGGGGGCATGTGTCAGCTTTCCTCAGCTGAACTGGAAGCCCCCTTCCCTGGCACAGAGGCCAGACCCTCTTGTCTTCGGTCTTCCCCAGGAATGGGTCCAAGGCTGGCCATGCCTCATTTCTTGGGGCCTGGCTGCCCAGGTGACTTTTCCCAGGCCCCCACTTCTCTTTCTGGAGAATCTCATAGATAACCAGGGCTTGACTGAAGCCCTGAATAAACCCTTAGTGAGAAAGCAATTTGATGCAATTACCTCTTTTGCAAGAGTCCTTTCATGTCCCCATTCCTGGGCAAGTCCCTCCAGGCTCAAGTGACCTTCCTGCTGCTGCTACAGCTGACTTGGCACATCCCAGACCTTCTGCACTTTGACCCCCAGGGGTCAATGGCAGACAGGGAAAGCTGGCACATAAGCTCACAGATCACCAAGGAAGGTGGTCACAGAGAAATTATTGTTATCCCTGTGCAGGGAAACTGAAGCCTGGAGAGGTGAGGCTGACCCAACAGGGCCGCACAGCAGGAACGCTGGCGGCTCCCACAAACTGGATTCCAGACAAACGGAAGGGGCTGAGAAGGTTCAGGCCCACCCGCTCTGAAGCAAGTTCTGTTCTCAACTACCAGAAAGTGTCAAGCTACAAAGCATGCAGAGGCCTCTAGGGTGTGTGTGTGTGTGTGTGTGTGTGTGTGTGTGTGTGTGTGTGTGTGTCTATCTGTCTGTCTGTCTGTCTGTCTGTCTGCATGTGTGCATAGGTACATGCGTGTGTACGTGTGTGCATAGGTACATGTGTGTGTGTGTGTGTGTGTATGCCTGCATGGGGTGCTCTTTCATTTAATGGGCATTAACTGAGCACCCAGTATGTGTCAGACCCTGAAGTAAGCCCTGGGGATTCAGCAAAAATCAGACAGCACTCGTCCCCACAAACCATTTGGTCTGGTAGGGAGCTGAAGAAAAAACAAATAAATTCACAAGAAAATGGGCAAGAGAGCTAACAGGAGACTAGGCACAGTCAAACTTGATACTTGAGGAAGGTCTAGTTATGACGGAGTGGGCACTGTGTGCGGAGAGAGAAGTAACTGCCTCTGGGCCTGAAGGGTCAAAGGGAGAGAGAAGTTACTGGAACACTGAGCGGTGGCTGTATGGAGAGGACCGCCTGACAGGATCTGAGGCCCTCAGCAAAGAGACATAGCCAACCCCCCAAGACCTACAGGGAAAGGGCCGGGAGAATAAAAATGGCAAACTCACCCTCCTCCCACCATCCATGCTCCCGCCTGTGCCCCAGTGAAGGAGCCCAACAGCAGTCCACTGGTGCGGCCCACACGGGCCAGCGTCCCCGCACGGAGAGGTGGACAGGGGTGAGGAGTGCATCTGAGTGACAAGGGGACAGTATACAACACTTGCTATGGAAATATAAACTGTTACTCGTGCTAAGAAAGAAGCATGGGCTACAATAAAAATAAATGGTGAGAAGGTTGGCAAGGTCTTTCCAAAGAGTGACATTTTTAAGGAGAGAGGATGAGAAGGGACGAGCTCAGGAATTCAGAGAGCTGGAGCGTGGCATGTGAGGAAGCTCAGCACTAGAGACAAGGCGGGGAGGCTGGCTGTGGCCGGCTCCTGCGAGCCCAGGAGAATGTGGTCGGAGTTTGTCCATCATGCTAAATGTGATCAGAGTCCACTGATGGATTTTAGTAGAGTGTCACTAAAGGGATAATACCCACAAATGTGTGAATGGAATAGAAGACAAATAGCATCAAATTTGGGAAGCTGGAAAGCTGATGGATGATGAGTAACTGACACAACAAACCAAAGAAAAGCAAGTCTAAGCCAGCAAGCAGTGAAGAAAGCCTGAACATAATTGATTTGTACCCCCTCAACCCACATAGGTCCTGGAATCAGAGGCCCCAGGTGCCTCTCAGAGTAGGAGACCCTAGATACAGAAGGACTGCCTGCAAATCTATACAAAAAGCATTTAGATCCCCAATGCCCTTCGCTGCCTTGCACAGCTGAGAGCTGCATCTCCACACACATGCAGAAGGCTGAAGGTTTATTCTAGGGAAGCGCTGGCCCAGCCCTCTGCTTGCTAGGACCCCAGGCCCAGCTGAGCACCAGGCCCACACTGAAAATCAATGAAGTGGAAGCCTCCCCAGCAAGGGGCAAAAACCCCAGTCCCTTACCCTGCCTGGTCCTGAAAATGCTGTTAAGATGGCTCAAAGGAAAATTACTACGCCAAGAAAAGAGACAGACAAATGAAGACTGTGGTGAGTCGAAAAGTGTTTGTTCCCCCCAAATTCATGTCTTCCCAGAACCTCAGAATGTAGGCTGCTTTGGAAATAAAGGCTTGCAGAGGAAAATAAGGTAAGAATCAAGATGAGACCGTACTGACTTAGCATGGGGCATAAATCCAAGAGAGTGTCCTCAAAGAAATAAAAAAGGGTGCACAGAGATGTAAGGAAGATGACCACACGAAGGATACACAGAAATGTAAGGAAGATGACCACAGAGATGGTAGCTGCGCTGCCACAAGCCAAGGAACACCAAAAGCCATGCAGAAGCTGCAAGAAGCAAGGAAGGATTGTCCCCTAGTGCCTGCAGAGAAAGCATGGCCCTGCTGACACCTCCACAACTGTTTACGGTAATCTGTTGCAGCATCTTAGAAAATGAATACACCCCTCAATTCCAGTTGCCCTCAGTGAAGCCCACTGCTAGACCGCACACAGGCACACACATGGACACGCACGTGCACACACATGCTCGCACACTTCCATTCTGCTATTTAGTGCCTCAGTCTTAAATGTGCGCACAGCTCTGCACGTCTTCTGGGCCAGGGGCTTTCATTTTGTTTGCCTCCATCTAGAACACCAGGGTACTCTGACTCTTTCCCCCAAGGAGCAGGGCACAGAGTCCCAGCAACTCGGAGGCCATCTTCCTCCTTGCTAAGCTGCTGCCTGGGTTCTGAGCCTCCTCCCCTCACCCCAGGAAGGTGAGAGAGCCTGACTCTCACAGCAAACATTGCCCATTTTTCCTGCCTCCCTCCTTCCCTCACAGTCAGGGTCAGGGCCCTCAGACTCCGCTAATCATGGCAGTCCACCCACTAGATGCCGTCCCTCACTGGCATGTCTCCAAGGGCATAGTTCTCATGAGGATGAGTATACCCTGGAAGGTGCTGTAGAAGGGTTCAGAGGCCATGCCCTGGGGATCAGCAGGGCCTGCAGCAGTAGGGGTTCGGAGTGTCTTCCTCACGCCATCACTGAGCTCTCTGCAGCCACGTGTTGCCCTCAGCCTCCTCCACATACCTTCCCTGGACCTTAGGGAAGGGAGGTAGGAGCCAGAGACTTGGAGAAGCCCACAGCACCCAGAGTCCAGGATCAGAATCATAGTTTGGGGGAGATTCCAACTCACTCCATTTATAGATAGAGAAACTGAGGCCCAGAGAGTCAACAGGGCTTACATACCTTTACAACACACTAAATTCAATCAGTTATTCATTTACTTGACAGCATTTATTGAGCTCCTACTGTATGGTAGGTCCCAAACTGGGCCGTGATAATATGGAGATAAACAGAATAGAATATGTGTCCTCAAGGAGCCCAGTGTCACCACCAGAATAGAATGCTGAGCAGCAGTAAGCATGTAGTTACGCAGATGTAGCATCCTCCGGAGAATTAGCATTTATCCACTGAGCATCACGCTTTGTGCCAGGACCCGCACTCAGCCCCATTTCCTCCACAGTACCCCTAGCAAAGCTGTCACCTCAAAACTGTTAAAAAGTATCCTCTCCTACCTGGTCCATTCATACCCCAAATATACTCTCAGGCCCCAGGCAAGACCCTGGAGCTACAGAGACCAAAAAAAAAAAAAAGATGGTTTCCCATTCTCAAGGGGCCCAAGCATCATGAAGGTTTAAACAGCCTGGTGTATGGGTGACAAGGTGAGCTCTGGGTCCAGGAGGGACTGTCCAGGCCCCTCTGTGCTGGAGGCAGAGGAAAGGCCCAGGGTATGGGAGAGCCAGGGTGGCCACCTGTGGGTGAGGGACCAAAGAGAAGAGTGAGCAGGGCCAGAACAGAAGGGTGCCCTGTGGGGTTATTGGATTCTGTCACTCAGGCAAAGTTTTGTTCTCACTCCCCAAGGCCAATCACTGACCATTACTCTTTCCTCCTATCCTAGGCCCTTCTCTGCCTTCAGCTCCAAGAGGAAAATCGCCCCCACCAACATTAAAGAGATGCAGGGCACTCGGGCTCATATCTGTGAGCAGAGAACAGAGCTGATCATTGCCCTCCCATGTCTGCCCCTCAAGAAACCTCACACCACACACAGGCTGTGGTAGCCCAGGCCCTGCTTCCCGCCTATAGCACACTCTGTTCGGGCCTAACTCAGCCCAGCCCTGGAGCTCTAGGAGCCCAGGCATCTTCTGTGGCACAGACTCCTGAGGTTTTGTGGAACCTGAGTAAGGAGTCTCACCCAGATGCAGCATCAGTAACAGATGGCAGCAGCCCAACTTAGCCTGCCAAATCCTAGACTCCCCCAGAGAGCCCAAGCTTCATCTCCTCCCTAGCGAGGGGGCATGACAGGCCCCAGAGAAGCCCCGGCCCTGCGGGAGACTAACATTAGACTTCATGTATTGCTTCTCCTTCTAGAATAACGTTTGGGGTCCCTTTCACTGTCTGCATGGAAGGAGGCCAACCCTCTTCCTGGCTTCAGGCTGAAGCCTCTTGTCCTCCGAGCATTTTTTTTTTCATAGCTTTTTATTTTTCAGTTACAGTTGACATAAAATATTATATTAGTTCCAGGTGTACAACTCAGAGATTAGACATTTAGATAACTTATGAAGTGATCCCCCTGATAAATCTAGTACCCACCTGGCACTATACATAGTTATTAAAATATCATTGACTATATTCTCAATGATGTACTATACACCCCCAGGACTATTTCGTGACTGCCAATTTGTACTTCTTAATCCCTTCACCTTTTTCACCCAGCCCTTCAAACCCCCCTACAAAATCTGGCAATTACCAGTTTGTCCTCTGTATCTATGAGTCTGTTTCCATTTTGGTGGTTCATTTATTTTGTTCTATAGATTCCACATATAAGCAAAATTATATTTTTATCTTTATCTGACTTATATCACTTAGCATAATACCCCCTAGGTCCATTCATGTTGTTGCAGATAGCAAGATTTCATTCGTTTTTATGGCTGAGTAATATTCTATTGAATATATGTACAACTTCATTATCCATTTGTCTATTGACAGACGCCTAGATTGCTTCCATATCTTGGCTATTGTAAATAGCACTACAGTAAACATAGGGATGCCTATGTCTTTTCGAATTAATGTTTTGGTTTTTTTCAGATAAATACCCAGAAGTGGAATTACAGGGTCCTTCTTTGTCTCCTGCTAAAGCTTTTGTTTCAAAGTCTATTTTATCTAGTATAAGTATTGCTACCCTACCTTCTTTTTTTCATTTCCATAGAATATCTTTTTCCATCCCTTTACTTTCAATCTGTGTGTTTTTCAGTCTGAAGTGGTTCTCTTATAGGCAGTATATGTAAGGGTCTTGTTTTCTTATCCATTTAGCTGTCCTATTTTTTGATTGGAGCATTTAATCCATTTACATTTAAAGTAATTGTTGATAGATATATAGTTAGTCCCATTTTATCATTTATATTTTTGATCTTTTTTTTCTTCTTCTTGAAGAAGTCCCTTTAACATTTCCTGTAATACTGGTTTCATGGTAATGAACTCCTTCAGCTTTTACTTGTCTGGGAAGCTCTTTATCTGTCCTTTGACTTTAAATGATAGCTTTGGTGGGTAAAATAATCTCGGTTGTACATCCTTGCTTTTCATCACTTTTAATATTTCATGCCAGTCCCTTCTGGCTTGCAAAGTTTCTGCTGAGCAATCAGCTGACAATCTTATGGGAGCTCCCTCGTAGGTAACTAATTGTTTTTCTCTTGCTGCTTTTAAGATTCTCTCCTTGTCTTTAACCTTTGGCATTTTAATTATGATGTGTCTTCGTGTGGGCCTCTTTGGGTTCATCCTGTTTGGGACTCTGCATTGCTTGGGCTTGTATGTCGATTTCCTTTGCCAGGTTAGGGAAGTTTTCCGTCATTACTTCTTCAAACGGGTTTTCAATTCCTTGCTCTCGCTCTTCTCCTTCTGGTACCCCCATGATGCAAATGTCAGTATGCCTGGATGTTGTCCAAGAGACCCTTTAAATTATCTTCATTGTTTTGGATTCTTTTTTTGGATTCTTTTGGCTGTTCTGATTGGGTGTTTTCTGCTACCTTATCTTTCAAATCGCTGATTCGATCCTCTGCTTCCTCTAATCTACTATTGATCCCTCTAATGCACTCTTCATTTCGGTTATTGTATCCTTCATTTCTGACTGGTTCTTTTTTATGTTTCCTATCTTTTTGTTGAAGTTCTCACTGAGATCATTGAGTATCCTTATAAACCAGTGTTTTGAATTCTGTATCTGGTAGATTGCTCATTTCCATTGTGTTCAGCTCTTTTTCTGGAACTTTGCTCTGTTCTTTCATTTGGGGCCTATGTCTTTATCTCCTCATTTGGGCTGCTTCCCTGTGTTTGTTTCTATGCATTAGGTAGAGCTTCTATGTCTTCTGGTCTTGATAGAGTGGCCTTATGTAGTAGGTGTCCTGTGGATTCCAGTGGCGTAGTCTCCCGGGTCATCTAAGCCAGGTGCTACAAGTGTGTCCCTTGTATGGATTGTATGTGCCCTTCTGCTGTAGTTGAGCTTTGATAGCTGTTGGCACATCAATGGGAGGGATTGACCCTCAAGATGACTGGTCGTGAGGACTGGCCATGACTACAATGGTGGGGCTATTGTGCAAGGACTGACCCTACAGAGCAGCACTTGCTTTATTGGGGCTCTGGTGCCTGCCGAGTCTACCCTTTGGGTGTGTCATTTGTGGAGGTTGTTTGGTGATGCTCTGGTGTGGTCTGAAGCTGGCCACTGGATGTGTCAGTTATGGGGCATCCTGGGAGGGGCTCTGTGCAGATCAGAGCCACTGCCTGTGCCCTGCCCAGGGCCACTTGGTATAAGCTATAAAAATATCTGCAGATGGTTGCCATTTGTGCTGGGCTTCCTCCGAGCAGTTCTTAAGCCCATTCAGCCACTGGGGAGCGGGGCGGGCAGCCCTGGCCTCAGGGGTCTCTGTAGTTCTGCCTTTGAGATGCCACTCCATCTGTGCACACCTTGCTCAGGTCTCCGAGCACAGGAGAAGCAAGTATAGACACTGCAATCTGGCATCCCAGGCCCTTGTGATCTGACCCCAAAGGCACTGACCTCTTTTCTTGCACCCCATGCTCCAGACAGCCTGGTCACCCCAACATTACCATAATTTCCATCTCCAAGCCACTGCCCTTGCCATTGCATCAGCCTAGAAGGCCTTTCCCCCTCTCGTGGGTCAACTCTCTTCATAGGAGGTGACTGGAGCTGCCCTACTCTAGGTCCCTGACCTAAATTGTTTTCAGTTCACCCAGATCAGAACTTGCTATGGCCCAGGCTCAGCGCTTGGCCTGGGGACACAAAGACACATGACAGAGACTCCTGATGTGGCATGTGAACCACAGCATCCTATATGATGATTCTGTTTCCTCCGCTGGACAATGAGCTCCCTAGGGCAGCTCCCTCCCTGATCAGCACGCACAACAACCTCAGCGAAATGCCCAGGCTGCTTCAGTGATGTGCAGGTAACTGCCACAGGTGAAACATATCCACAGAATCGCTGCTGGTGGCACTGCAACCTGCAGAGACATCGCTGGTCTGACCCCTCATTTTGCAGATGGAGAACAGCTCCTTGAGAAAGGAAAAGGGGCCTCTGGGAAGACAAAAGCCCCAAGTTCTCCTCCAGGGGGAAAAGGGAAATGGGGCTGTGGGCTAAGGTAGCTCTGGGGTCTGGAAGCCTGGGGACACATCAAGTCACCCCTTAACCTCCAAACACCCTAATCTCATGCCTGCCTCCAAGCACCTTGACAAGGCCTTCCCTCCCACTCTGAATGCCTTTCCCTTCCCCTCTTCACGTCTCACCCCACCTCCTCCAAAGCCATCCCCAGCTTCCTCAGTCCAAGCCGATTTCCCCTTCCTCTGTCCTCACACGAGGCTTTCCAGGAACACAGTCCTGCCCTCAAGTCAGCCTGAGCCTGGGCTCTTTCCCACCCAAGGCTGCAAGAGATGGCCCAGGCATATAAAGGGATTCTTGCCAGGTTTCTGGGTGACACATTGCTTAGTCCTGCCTCTCTGGCTATTTCTCCTATAGAGTCAATGCCTGGGGTGACCCAGGATTGCTGAGCCCATAGATGTGCCAGGCACTGTGCTAGGTGCTGAAGCAACAGCAGGACCCAGACACCCTGCTCCTTGTCCTCAGGGAACCGATGGCCTAGCAAGGAAGATGGCCGTTGAGCAGGGTCGGCCCAGGGGCTTGCTTAGAGCCACCCCCAACTCTGCCCATCCTAGGGAAGATGGCACCACTTCCAACCCACAGACTCTGCTAGCTCCCCCAATTTCCCCAACATGGAAGAGAGAATGCCTGGGACTTGGCAGGCTGCAGCCCACCCCAGCCCCATGCCCTTTTGCCAACTTGGGCTCTAGTAATGTGTGTGCACAGTGCCTGTGTTTTCAAAGAACTTCTTTCGACTTTGCAAAATAATGAAGTCTCTAACATAAAAATAGAGAGCCCATCGGCTGCAATCTGCTATTATACTTTTACTGGGACTCTCCATTGAGCGGGAGTGTAATCTGTAAGATAATATAAGTGCTAATAATATTTTCCAGGGAAGCATTTCTCACTGTTATAAACACAAGCGGCTATTAGGAGGTATCTTCGTTAGTCTTGATGAGACATAGATTAGCTGGCTTCTGCAACAAGATGAGAACAAGCTGATTTTTCTCCCCTCTAAGCTGTTCAGCCTCTGAAAAAATTAGCATAATGTGCTGAACATTCTACACAATTCTAAGTTAGTCTTAAAAACTCCTTTGTGATTCCTTTCGCATTAAAGACTTTAAATATCTTTATTCTCTTTTAATAGAGCAATTCATCAATATACTCCTCTAAAAGGTAAGTAATATAGATAGATTAGACAGGGGGACATGTTACATAAAGAAGAATACTACATCAGAAGTAATATGCTAATACCATATCTGACACTTAGTAGGTGCTTAATAAATGGATATTATGTTAGTTGATTGAGTACAATTTCTAACATTTATAAAATAAGGCTTTTCAATAGCATTTCAAGATTTAAAACATAAGAAATGCTTAATCATCATTTTCTGTTTAATTTTAAAGTTGAGTGGATTCTGAAGCTCTCCTGCCAGACTTTCCTCACATTGATCACAGACTTTGACAGAGCGCCACCTACTGCCCAAGCCTTGCCATCTCATCTCACCAGCTCCCAAGAAAACCCGTAAAACATTGCGTTTAATCTGCAAGCATTCAGCCGTCTTCATTGAGGTCCTACGTGTGTGGCAGGCCCTGGAGATACAGACAAGCTAAAACAGATCCTTGCTTTGAAGTGTTCAATCTATAGGAGAAGCAACCAGAGAGGCAAGGTGAAACGGGGTGACACTCACCCCAGGGAGAGACACAGGAGAGCAGCTCAGCTGCAGGCACTACCCCCACCAGTCCTTCCCATGTGGTGACTCTCCCTCACCCACTTGGACGCCTCACACACATCCAAACAACCATATGTCCCTTGTGGTCCTGACCTCTGCCAAGGCAGTGACAATAGCCGATCATTTAGGACTCAGGCAGCACCATAAGAAAATCCCCAAGGAGCAAATAAAGGCTTCACATAGGCTCTTGACTCAGGGCTGCACTCTACATGGCAAACAGGTTGTACCCCCATGTCAGTGGAGATGCAATTAAGCTATTGATCCTTATGCAAAATGGGCATCGATAAATCAATACTGAGCTGATGCCGCAAATAAAGAGTGTATGTCATAGGGAGGTATGGCATGTATAAATGATTTGGTGTAGATTGCTATCAAGGGAAATTCTTTCTTAATATGGCCAAGAAAGCCAAACACTGTTAGGATATGTATCAAGAGCTTTG
>NW_011888855.1:5476980-5495534 GCF_000151845.1 Pteropus vampyrus
CCCACCCCAATCACCTTGTACTGAAGTCCACTGGTCATCAAGCCTCAGCCAAGAACAGGGAGCTTCCCAGAAGTGTTTGGTGCCTCGTTCTTAGATGTACAGAAAGTCGAAGAGCACCAGACATTAAAGTAAGGTCTCTAACTGACAGTCTCTGATGAAGGATGAGATTGTAGAAAGCAGAGAGAAAAATATATACATAACATATATATTTTAATACCCTCAGAAAAATTAGAAGATACCGTACTTCATGAAATAAGCACAAGGGGGTTATAAAATGAATGTTCAGGAAATGTTCAGGAAAAAAAAAAAAAACTCTTAGAAATTAGAAATGATAGCAGAAACTTTTCAAATAAACAGAATATCTGAAAAATAAAGTAGTAGAAATCTCCATTAAAAATGGGGGGTGGTCCCTTGTCCTGCCAGTCACTGTCGATTGGAGCAAGACAGACTGTCGTCTCGTGTGTACCCAGTCTTCTCTTTCCTACAGTGAGGATGACACTATAGGAAGAAAAAAATGAAAACACTTGTAGAGGAGCTCCTAAAACCTGTTCTTTACGAGATAAGTTCCCTGAGACAACAGGATGTTGAAGAGGATAGGTCCACAGTGAAATTACAACTGAATTATAAAATAATCAATGTAGAGAATCACCTGAAGTTCAGCTGATCATAACACCTACGTCTGATAATACAAAAGAGCCACATCAAAGCTGGTAGGAGGGGCAAAGTCGCTGGACTCACACCAAGAGTAGTGAAGGATCACTGGGAGGGAGAGCGAGGCTGCAGAGGCTCCCCTGAAGGAAAGGGGAGTCCCAGGCTTATTTGAGGGCTCCCCAGGCAAGGGTCCCAGCCCAAGGAAGAGGAGATTGAATAATTCTGACTGCAGACACCAGAGGGGATCCCAGCCCTTTGGTTGAGACAGAAGGAGACTAAAACCCTAGACGCCCCTTGAAGGACCCACACACAGGCTTTCTGACCTGTGGACACACCTGGGACACCTGCAGTGGGTCAGAGGCTCATGCGGGATTCATACCAAAAATGTCTGCATTATGTGGCCAAAAAAAAAGGCCGGAAAGGAACCCCCAACAAGCAAACCAAAAAACCAACCAACCTGAACGCGCAAAACCCCCCCAAAAAACCAATAAGAAACAACGGGCAAAAGGGAACAACCCGCCCCACCCAACCTGCAGATTGTCAGAGCTTTCGTTGCTGGATGGATGCCATGCCTATTCAGGGCCAAGCATTTGCAGCTGGTGGCCAACACTGTGAGCATGTATTTTCAAGAAAGGGTCAGGTAGATCACTGCTGCCAACACAAACTTGGGCAGATCTCGGGGATCTGTGGGCCAGTCCCAGACAGCAGCTGGTCTTGCTGTGATCTGGGACTTCCACGGGAACATGCGAACGGTGACAAAAAGTTGCAGCAAGACTGAGGCTGTATTGATCTGACCGCCATTGTCTCCCTGAAACCCACCCCGCCCAACTCACAAATTGCCTCAGGTGGCCTATTGACAGTGAACCGTCATGCCCACCTCGCCCTCTACCCCCAATCCACACAGGCAACAAACTTTGGCTAGCACAGGGTGAGCACTGCACAGAAATTAGTTTGCAGGTAGACCTCTTCTCCCTATAAGAGTTACAATATTGTGTCCAGGTAGCACAGGGGTCTGCGAGACTGCCCCAGACAGCAGCTGATCTCTCACTGTGATCTGTGACTACAGTGGGAACACCTAGGCACAGAAGTTGCAGCAAAACTGAGGCTGTATTGACAGATGGCCCTTGTCTCCCTGAGATCCTGCTTCACCCAAGCCATAAAGTGCCTGCAGCCCATTGACCGGCAGCGTCCCCTGCCCTGCTTGGCTCTGGGATTATGCACTCAGCACAAACAACAGACCTTGGCTAGCACAGTCCTGGGAAACACATTCCTGGGAAAACAGTTGTGGGCAGACCATTGCTGTCCGTACGAGCTGCAATATCTCTTGAGGAGATTGCAGGGGTCTGTATTGGCCTAACGGCCCTTGACTCCCTGAGCTCCTGCCCCATCCAATATACAAAGTGCTTGCTGCACATTCTAGGCAGCTGCCCCTGCCCCGGGGTGGTGCATTCAGGCCCAAGGTGGGCAGCAACTGACCTTGCTACAATTGGAAACTTGTACAGGGAGCCACAGAGACAGCATTGGCATGTAAACCGACACTGCAGTGGCAGCGGAAATTTACTCACTAGACCCAGGAAACTCCCGGGGTCCCTGCACCACCCAACATGCATATCACCCAGAGGCTCTTTCAGTTTCAGAGACTTATGGGCAACTGACAGGCAGTGTCAGACCTGGAGGAGCACTGGTCCCTCTGTTAAACTGCCCTAGGTCAGGGACGGGGGATAACCAGACTGCTATCTACAGCATTGTCTCTTCCACTTACCTATAGATCCAGCATAAGCAACAATCATCTGTGGATAGCTTTGTAGTTGCAACCAAGTAGCCCTGAGCAATCAAAAGCAGCAGCTGACCTTGGCCTACTGGGGAGACCCTCCCAAGGGGCCACAAAACCAACGCATCTGGAGGCTGGCAGCAGACCACAACAAAGTAACTCCTGACTAGTCCCATTAGCAGTACACATAAAGGGTGGTTGCAACAAGTACACAAGCCTGCTAGGGCAAATCCCACTCAGTAGGGTCAGCCCCCACACAGCAACTCTTACCCTGTGGGGGCAGACGGTTTCCACAATTAGTCAGCCTGAGCGTTAATCCCATCCACTGATGTACTAACAACAATAAAGGCTTGGCAACAACAGAAGATCACACACAACACGCACAAAGATCATGTCCAGAGCCCCCGGCATAGGGGATCAAGGAGAGTGCGCCACTGGGCCACACAGGACACCTTCCACATTGGGCCATCTGACCAAGATTGAAAGACGAAACAAATATTCCTGACACATAGAAAAGAAAACAGAGAGGCTAATAAAACAAGAAAACAAAGAAACATGCCACAAATGAAACAACAGGAGAAAACTCCAGAAAATAAGCTAAATGAAATGAAGGCAAGCAACCTACCAGAGACAGAGTTCAAAATAATAGTTATAAGGGTGCTCAACAAACTTAAGGAGAGAATGGATGAGCACAATGAGAACCTCAACAGAAAGAGAGTAGCATAAAAAAGGACATAGAAACTATAAAAAAGAACCAGACTGAAATGAAGAATACAATAACCGAAATGAAGAATGCACTAGAAAGATTCAAGAGTAGATTGGATGAAGCAGAAGATCAAATTAGCAAACTGGAAGACAAGGTAGCAGAATACACCCAATCAGAACAACGAAAATAAAAAGGAATTTAAAAAAACGAGGATAGTTTAGGAGACCTCTGGGACAACATGAAAAGTAACAATATCCGGATCGTAGGAATACCTGAAGGAGAAGAGAGAGCAAGGGATTGAGAATCTACTTGAAAACATAATGACAGAAAACTTCCCTAACCTGGCAAAGGAATTAGACGTACAAGTTCAGGAAGCACAAAGAGTCCCAAACAAGAGGAATTCAAACAGACCTATACCAAGATACATCATAATTAAAGTGTCAAAGGTCAAAGACAAAGAGAGAATCTTAAAAGCAGCAGGAGAAAGGCAGCTAGTTACTTACAAGGGTACCCCCATAAGAATGTCTGCTGTTTTTTCAATGGAAACTTTGCAGGCCAGAAGGGACTGGCACGAAATATTCGAAGTTATAAAAAAACAAGAATCTACAACCACGAATACTCTACCCAGCAAGGCTTTTGACTAAAATGGAAGGTGAGATAAAGAACTTCCCAGACAGGAAAAAGCTCAAGGAATTCATCACCAATGAGCCAGGATTACAAGAAATGTTAAAGGGATTTCTGTAAAAATAGAAAGGGTAAAAAAGAAAATAGAAATAACAAATACAGTTTTTCTTCAGATCTTATAAATCTTTTGCCTTTTACAAATAATGCAGTAACTATATACCTATCAGCAATCACTTTAAATGTAAACAGATTAAATGCTCCAATCAAAAGACACAGGATAGCAGAATAGATAAAACAAGATCCATGTATATGCTGTCTACAAGAGACCCACTTCAGATTAAATAACAAGAGATGGAAAAATATATTTCACACAAATAGAAATGAAAAAAAAAAAAAAGCCGAGTAGTGATATAATAGATAAAATAGACTTTAAAACAAAGGCTATAATAAGAGCCAAAAAAGGCATTACATAATGATAAAGGGATCGATAAACCAAGAGGACATAAGCCTAGTAAACATATATGTACCCAACATAGGAGCACCTACATACATAAAGTAATTATTGACTGACATAAAAAGAGAGATCAAGAGTAATACACTCATAGTAGGAGACTTTAACACTCCATTGACACCAATGGACAGATCTTCCAGGCAAAGAATCAACAAGGCAACAATGGGCCTAAAAAACACACTAAAACAGACGGATTTAACAGATATTGTCAGAGCATTTTACCCCAAAACAGCAAAATATACATTCTTCTCAAGTGCACGTGGAACATTTTCTAGGATAGACCACATGTTAGGACACAAAACAAGTCTCAATAAATTTAAGAAGACTGAAATCATATCAACCATCTTCTCTGATCACAATGGTATGAAACTAGAAATCAACTACAAGAAAAAAAAACTGGAAAATACACAAACACATGGAAGCTAAATAACATGCTGCTAAACAATAAATGGGTTATTAATGAGATCAAGGAAGAAATCAAAAGATACCTAGAGAAAAATGAAAATGAAAACACAATAACTCAAAATCTATGGGACACAGTGAAAGCAGTTCTAAGAGGGAAATTCATAGCAATATAGGCCTACTTTAAAAAACAAGAAAAAGCTCAAATAAACAATCTAACCTTACACTTAAAAGAACTAGAAAAAGAACAGCAAACAAAGCCCAAAGTGAATAGAAGAAAGGAAATAATAACGATCAGAGCGGAAATAAATGAAATAGAGTCTAGAAAAACAATACAAAAGATTAGTGAAACCAAGAGCTGGTTCTTTGAAAGGATAAACAAAATTGACAGACCCTTACCCAGACTCATCAAGGAAAAAAGACAGAGGACTCAAATAAATAAAATCAGAAATAAAAGAGTAGAAATAACTACAGACTCCACAGAAATACAAAAGATCGTATATGCCAACGAATTGGACAATCTGTAAGAAATGGACACATTCCTAGAAACATACAATCTATCAAGACTGAGTCAAGAAGAAACAGAAAATCTGAACTGACTGATTACCACCAATGAAATAGAATCAGTAATCAAAAAACCTCTAAAAAAACAAAAGTCCTTGACCAGATGGCTTCATAGGCAAATTTTACTAAACATTCAAAGAATTAACACCTATTCTTCTCAAACTATTCCAAAAAATTCAAGAAGAGGGAAGCCTCTCTAACTCCTTTTATGAGGCCACCATTACCTTGATTCCAAAACCAGACAAAGACGTTACGAAAAAAAGAAAACTATAGGCCGATATCTCTTATGAACATTGATGCAAAAATCCTCAATAAAATATAAACAAACCGAATTCAGCAATACATTAAAAATATCATACACCATGATCGAGTTGGATTTATTCCTGGGATGAGAGGTTGGTACAATATCTGCAAATCAATTAACGTGATACACCACATTAACAAATCAAAAGATAAAAACCATATGATCATATCAATAGATGCAGAAAAATGACAAACTCCAGCATCCATTTATGATAAAAACTCTCAGCAAAATGGGAAGAGAGGGAACATACCTCAACATAAAAAAGGCCATATATGACAAACCTATAGCTAACGTCATACTCAATGGGGAAAGGTTAAAAGCATTTTCCTTAAGATCAGGAACAAGACAAGGATGCCCACTTTCACCACTCCTCTTCAACACTGTATTGGAGTCTTAGCCACAGCAATAAGACAAGAAAGAGAAATAAAAGGCAACTGAATTGGAAAGGAAGAAGTAAAGCTCTCGTTATTGGCTGATGACATGATACTATATAGAGAGAACCCTAAAGATTCTACCAAAAAAAAACTGTTAGAACTGATTGGTGAATTCAGGAAAATAGCAGGTTACAAAATAAATATTCAGAAGTCAGTGGCATTTTGATACATCAATGATGAACTTTCAGAAAGAGAAATTAAGAAAACAATCCCATTTACGATGGCATTGAAAACAAGAAAATACCTGGGAATCAAATTAACTGAAGAGGTAAAAGACCTGCTCTCAGAAAATTATAACTCATTGAAAAAAGAAATTGAAGAAGATACAAATAAATGGAAGCATATACTGTGCTCATGGGTAGGAAGAATCAACATCATTAAAATGGCCATTCTACCCAAAGCAATCTATAAATTCAATGCAATCTCTATCAAAATACCAATGGCATTTTTCAGAGAGCTAGAACAAATAATCCTAAAATTTATATGGAACCATAAAAGACCCTGAATAGGCATGGCAATTTCAAGAAAGAAGAACAAAGTTGGAGGTATCACACTACCTGATATCAAACTATACTATAAGGCTGCAGTAATCAAAAAAGCATGTTACCGGTATAAAAACAGATACATTGATCAATGGAACAGAATAGAGAGCCCGGAAATAAATCTATGCCTATACACTCACTTAATATATGACAAAGGAGGTAAGAATATACAATGGGGTAAAGACAGTCTCTTCAATAAATGGTGCTGGGAAAATTGGAAAGATCCATGAAAAAAAAAAGAAACTAGACCACCTTACACTATATACAAGAATAGACTCAAAATGGATTAAAGACTTAAATATAAGACCCGAAACCATAAAAGTTCTAGAAGACAACACAGGCAGAAACTCTCTGAGACTACTAACAGTAATTTCTTTTTGGATATATCTCCCCATGCAAAGGAAACAAAAGAAAAAATAAACAAATGGGACTACATCAAACTAAAAAGTTTTTGTACAGCAAAGGAAACCATCAACAAAACAAAAAGACAACTGACTGATTGGGAGAAGATATTCGCTAATGAAACATCTGATAAGACGTTAATATCCAAAATATATAAAGAACTCATATGACTCAACAACAACAACAAAAAAAATCCAATTAAAAAATGGGCAGAAGACCTGAACACATACTTCTCCAAAGAGGAAATACAGATGGCCAATAGATATATGAAAAGATGCTCAAGGTCACTAATTATTAGAGAAATACAAATTGAAACCATAATGAGATATCACCTCACACCTGTCAGAATGGCTATCATCAATAAATCAAAAAACAAGTGTTGACAAAGATGCAGAGAAAAGGGAACCCTTATACTTTATTGATGGGATTGCAAATTGGTACAGCCACTATAGAAAACAGTATGAAGGTATCTCAAAAAATTAAAAATGGATATTGACCCAGCAATTGCAATTACACAAAGAAAACCAAAACAATAATTCATAAAGATCTATGCACCTCAATATTCATGGCAGCACAATTTACAATAACCAAGATATGGAAGCAACCTAAATGCCTATCAACAGAAGATTGGACAAAGAAGTTATGGTTCATATATACAATGGAATATTACTCAGCCATTTTAAAAAAATGAAATCCTACCATTTGCAATGACATAGATGGACCTAAAGGTTATTATGCTGAGTGAAATAAGTCAGATTGAGAAAGATAAATACCATATGGTTTCACTTACATGTGGAATCTAAGGAACAAAAAGAACAAACTAATAAGAAACAGACTCACAAATATAGTGGACAATTTGATGATCGACAGAGAGGATGGGGGGTTGAGGGGCTAGGAGAATGGGGTGAAGAGTCAAAGAAGTACAAATTAGCAGTTGATAGATGGTCACGGGGACGGGGAGCACTGCATAGGAAATACGGTTTGCATTAATATATTGGCTGGTTGGAAAACCTGAGGAGAGAAGGAGCCATAACGGGGATCATTTTATAAACTATATAAATGTCTAACCAATGTACTGTACACTTGAAACTAATTAAAATAAATTAATTAATTTTTTAAAAATCTGACTCATAAATATAGAGGACAATTTGGTGACGAATAGAGGGGATAGGGGATTAGGGGCCTGGGAGAATGGGGTGACAGGTCAAGAAGTACAAATTAGTAGTTGATAGATGGTCACGGGGATGGGGAGCATGGCTCAGAGAATGCAGTTAGCATTAATATATTAGCTAGGTAGAAAACCAGAGGGGAGAAGAAGCATTTAGGGGGATTGTTTTATAAACTGTATAAATGTCTAATCAATGTACTGTATACTCGAAACTAATTTTTAAAAATACCAAAAATAAATAAATAAAAATTTTTAAATGGAGGAGGAGGAAGTAGGAAACAAGATAAGAAAATTCAAGGATTGATCTAAGAGATCCGACATTCAACTAAGGGGAGTAACAGAAAAATAAAGAAAACAGAAAGGATGCAATTATCAAAAAATAATACAAGATAGTGCTCCAGAACTCAAGGAAATGTATTCCAACATTTAAAAGAGTCTCAAAGTAGATGGCATCATGAATTAAACTTTAAAAAATGATAAAAATTTCTTTTTAATATTTTTAATCATTCCAAGGAATGGCATCATGAAATGTAGGACAAAGAAACGGAGAAAAGGCCTACAAACTTTCAAAGTAAATAAGCAGGTCATATACAAACCTCAGAATCTGATAGGTATATGATGTCTCAACAATGGAAGCTAGAAAACAATAGAACAATACCTTCAAAACTCTGAAGGAGTTGTATGGCCATGCTACCCTGAACAAGCCCAATCCCGTCTGATCTCAGAAGCTAAGAAGGGTTGGGCCTGGTTAGTACTTGGATGGGAGACCATGTAGGAAGACCAGGTGTTTATAGGTGTAAAAAATAAAAAATAAAGAATTGTAACCTGACAAGTTCCTTGCAATCTGTGAGCTCAACCAAGGGTTGCCTAGCCTAAAAAAATAATAATAAAAATTTAAAAAATTAAAAAATTTTTAAAGCTCTGAGGGAAAATGACTTCCCATTTAGAGTCAGCCACGCCGTCAATCAAACGCAAGGCATTTTCAGATAAACTAGGTCTCAAAACACTTACGCCTCAGTCACCCTTTCTCAGGAAGTTATTCCTGCAAAAGAAGAGAATCCAAGAAAAAGGACAAAGTGAGATGCAGGGTGCAGGGGATGCCCTGGAAGAAGGTGACAGAAAGCTCTCAGGTAGGAATCTGGGTGCTGCTTACAGAGAACAACAGTCCAAGTAGGAGCTGCAGGCTGTAGGCTCAAAGGGACTGTCTCCAAAATAAACAAATAAAATAAGTCAATTGCTGGATGGGGTTGAAATACAGTTGTGCACTGCATAACGACATTTCAGTCAGCAATGGACCACATACACAGCAGCCGTCCCATAAGATTAAAATGGAGCTGAAAAGGTCCTATCGCTTAGTGATGTCCTAGCTGTTGTAAAAGTCAATGCATTACATATTTGGGTAATGCTGATGTAAGCAAACCTACTGTGCTGCCTGTCATATAAAAGAATAACACATACAATGACCAGCAGCAGTAGGCCATTCCACCTAGGTTTGTGTGTGTACTCTGTGTCGTTCGCCTAAGGACGCATTTCTCAGAACCTATCCCCATCGTTAAATGGCTTATGACAGTCTTCAGAGAGTTCCAGTTCTGTCAAGGAGTTTGGGAAGTGATTTGTAATCGGTACATATAAAACAAAACAGAGGAAAAGATAGTTAACTCCTGAGAAAATTAAAAGTTGTACAAGAAACTATAATCATAGTACAGCTATCCCCTTTGTCCACAGTTCCACTTTCCACAGTTTTGGTTGTCTGTGGTCTAAAAATATTAAATAGGAAATTCCAGAAATAAATAATTTCTAAATTTTAAAATGCACGCCTTTCTGAGTAATGTGATAAAATCTCAAGTGGCCCTCTCCACCCACCCAGGATATGAATCATCCCTTTGTCCAGCGTATCCACCCTGTATGTACATGCTACCTACCCACCCGTTAGTCATTTAGGAGCCATTTTGGCTACCAGACTGGTTATCAATGAGAGAGAGAGAGACCACATTCGCATAACTTTTATTACAGTATATTTTTGTAATTGTTCTATTTGATTGTTATTGCTATTAATCTCTCACTGTGCCTAATTTATAAATTAAACTTCATCAGAGGTATGTATATACAGGAAAAAACATGGTGTATATATAGGATTCAGCTCCATGGTTTCAGGCATCCACTGGGGGCCTTAGAACTACTCCAGAGGATAAGAACTGTGCTACATGTGGCTCTCTGTAACAGCTACATAGTCATAACAATGTAAACACTGAATATTGATTTAACTCAAAATGAAGATTTAACATTCTCAGAGGATACGGAAGGGGAAGCTGGTGGTGGTGAGTAGGGGAGGATGCCATGCAGGTAATAAAAATAAAAAATCCTTCCCTTTCACAAAAGAGAGCCAATGGATCATATTTAAAATGAAAAAAAAAAAAAAACAAGAAATAGCATTTAAGTAATATAAAAATATAAAGAAAATATAAGAAATATCAGAAAAACTAGTTTAAACATTAAAAGCAATTGATTCCTGGGAGCCAGGAGCATGAATAAGGGGACAGGTCACTGCCATCTTTCATTATAGTCCCACTCGTTCTATTTGGGTTCGAAACCTATGTACGCAGAACCTGGATTAAAAAGTTTAAAAAGCAAGAAAACAGAAAGCGTCTGCTGATCTCCCGGCATATAGGCAGGTCTGTGTCTGCTGGCAGACTGGGAGCCAGCACCTGACCTCAGGAGTTTACAATCCAGCCTAGACACAAAACCGAGAAAGACAACAGTTTGTTTTCAATGTTGCACTCTTACAAAAATGCTAGGCGAACGATGCTGGGCACGCCTCCTTGCTCACATATGCACATAGTTCTCTGGGCTAGAGATCTGGAAGCTGAGTGGCTAGGACAAAGGTATGCCAGTTTAAATTTTGATGGGTACTGCTGAAGCCCTCCGTGAAGACTGTGCCGATGTGCACTGCAGTGAGCGAGAGGCCTCCCTCAGCCTCGCTGACATGGGATGATAGCAATCCATTCAATGTTTGCCAAACTGTCCAGTGAGAAAGCTACATCTCCTTTTTTAAATTTACATCTTCATGATTACTAGTTGTCTTAGCCTGTTCTGGCTACTGTTAACAGAATGACCATAGACTGTGTAGCTTATAAACAATAGACATTTATCTCTCTCAGTTCTAGGAGCTGAAAATCCAAGATCGAGGTGCTGGCAGATTTGATGTCCAGTGAGAGCCTGCTTGCTGATTTATAGATGGCTTGTTTTGTCCTCTCACGGTGGAAGGGGCAAGGGCCCTCTCTGGGGTCTCTTTTATAACACTAACCCCATCATGGGGGCTCCACCCACGTGCCCTAATCACCTCCCAAAAGCCCCACCTCCTAATATTATGGCCTTGGGGATTAGGTTTCAACATATAAATTTTGAAGGGGGACACAAACCTTCAGTCTATGGCACTGGTGTATATCTGATAATAAATAAACTGGGTATACACTGCAACATTTAAAGAGAGTAAGGTGTTGGCATGTGTTGGCAAGAAAATATCTCCAAGATGTATTGTTCGGTGAGGAAAGCAATTTGCAAACAATAAATACGAAACGGTACTATTTATGTTTGAAGACACACACAAGAAAAACTCTGTGTATGTGGAAATTCATGAGGAAGGTCTGAAAGAAGGGCACACCAGACAGTCACTGTGCTCCTTCTTCAAGAGGGGGAGGGAGGAGGGCTGTAGGGCAGAGGGGACATTCTCGAGGGGACTTTCACTCCACAAGAATCTAATACACAGGCTATGGACCAGCCTGTCTGCTTCTAAGTTCAGCCACGTAGCCTCTAACAAGGGCTTCTGTTTTCTCTTCTATAAAATAGGGATAATAATACTAACTTCATAGAGTTGTATGAGGATTAAATGTATTATATATACATACAGACATACACATCTAAGATCAGTGCTGCGTGTTAGCCATTATCATGCACAATGTTTGATTTCTTAACAAGAATGGTTTAATGTATCGATTGTGTAATTTTTTTTTTTTTTTTTAAGAAAAGGAAAAAGAAGTGAAACCAAAGTGGAACAATATATAACAAAGTGCCTATCCAAGTTGGAGGGCTGGCACATAAGGTACCAATCCAAGAAAGAGCTGACCAAGCACAGCCACCTCCACCAGACACGAGAGAGACCCAGGATGAAGAGCACAGTACCCTGGAATGGGATCCGAAGCCTGGCCCACCCTTCCCTCTCTGAGCCTCAGTTTCCTCACCTATACAGTGTAGGGGTGGGGAAGAAAAGGGGAATGTGAGGGGACTGGACTAGCAGAGCCGCTGCCCGCTGCGCCAGCCCCAAGTCCTCTCAGGCTATGTTCCCAGCTCCACACCCACCAGGTCTGTCAGTCTGAGAGCTCTATCACCTGAGCAAAGGGGCCTCAGACTGCCAAGCCCAGGGTCTTCTGCAGCCCAGGTCTTGCCATCCCAGGCCTTCCCTGAGCCTCACTCTGGGACCACTGTCCCCTCCTACTGCCATCTGAAGGCCCCAAGGTCTCACACCAGAGCCAGGCTATCCTTCCCCAAGAGGTTGGGGGTGGGGGAGGGGAAGCAACGCATCTGTTTCAACAGACCCCACATTCAGAATGATGCTCCTCTGTTGGGTCCCAGCCTAGGCCCTGCAGCGGTCCCCAACCTTTTTGGCACCAGGGACCAGTGCTATGAGAATCTAGTGCCTGATGATCTGAGGTGGAGCTGAGGCAGTGATGCTAGTAGCTCTGGGGAGCGGCTGCAAATACAGATGAAGCTTCATTCGCTGGCCTGCCACTCACCTCCTGCTGTGCGGCCCAGTTCCTAACAGGCCATAGACCAGTACCAGTCTGTGGCCCAGGGATTGTGGACCCCTGCTCTAAGGAACCCCTCTGCCTGTACTGCCCAAACACTGCATCTCGAGTCTGGGCCAACTGACTGGGCACTCGCCATCCTCTGACAGAATCTCCCCACTGCTGCCACCTGCCTGAGCAATAGGCTCCCCGTCCTGGCTGTAGCCAGAGCTGCATTTCCAAGCCCACAGGTGCCCACTCACAGCCTCCCTCTTTCTAAAATACTCCACATAAAGGCGCTTTTATCTGCTTCGAAAACATGCTTGAAAAGCTTGAAAAGTCTTTGCAATGGTTTCCTATGTTCTGGTCTCTTTCAGATGATAATAGTTTTAATTATGACAATCATTATAGCATAATACCTTCAATTTAGGCAATCAGCTCCATTCAAAATATTCAAATGGGGGTAGGTGACTGTGGGCACACCAAGGCTTTCTCTGCACTGGTTTTAGAAAGAAGCTCCCTGGGCCCAGCAGGTGCTAGGTGCAAAGCCACTCTTGGGAGGGCCATGGGAGAAAACCTTGAGCGGAGGTGCCCGGGAGTCCCAGGGGAAAGCCTGCAGCCCTCAGAGAACTTCCACGGCTCCCTACCCCAGAGGATGTGGCTCCACTTCTCCAGGCCTCTTTCATCCGACTCCAGGTTTATCTTGCACAAAACCCCTGCACACACCACCTGCACATGGCCCAGCCCACACACTATTTGCACACTGGAGTCACAACTGCCACCACTTATCAGGCACTAGCCTGCTGCCAGGCGCCATACCAATAAGGTGGCCCATTTTAGCTCTGAAAGTCCTACACCCTGGGGACCTGCTGCATGCCTCTCTCATGGCTTCTGGTGGTTCTGGCATTCCTCGGCGTTCCTTGACTTTCAGACACATCACTACCACCTCAGCCTCCATCTTCCCAGCAGCTTTTCTATACGTCTGTGTCCTCTCTTCTTCAGACAAGACACCAGTCTTTACACCAGGATCTACCCTAAACCCAGGATGATTTCATCTCAAGACCCTTAACTAAATACACCTACAAAGACCCTATTTTCAAATAAGGTCACATTCCGAGGTTCTGGGCAGACATGAATTTGGGGGAATATTATTCAACTCAGCACAGGAAAAAACTCAATAAATGTTACCTGAGACTGGAGGGTTAGGCAAGCTGCGCTCATCCATTCCACAAATACTCACTGAGCACCTGCTCCATGCCGGGCCCTGCTCTCCAGGCTGACAAAGTGTCAGGGAACTGACCAGCGCTCCCTGTGCTTGTGGAGCCCAGGATGAGTGGAAGAAGAGCACTGGGGGAAAGTCCCAAAGGGTACCTGGTATTTGGATGGACACAGAAGAATGGGAGATTGTCCTAGGTCAAGAACAGCCTTTGGTAGATTAACAATGTGTGAATCTATGACCTTGCACATGGGAACAGAAGAGAGGGCTGAAGTTGGTGAGCATCCCTCAGCCCAGCGATGGCCTCCAACCAGACCCTGAGAAATGCAGCAGAGCTATGGGGTGACTGGGAGTGTCTTTGGGAACCCCTAAGTTCCATCACTGCCCCCACTCTTGATGAAACAGTTGACTGTGTTTCCCTGCTTGTATGAAGTGCCACGCAAACACTGCTAGTCCTCTAGCCCTGCTCTTCCATAGACCCCTGTTCCTATATTTGTATAGGAACTCCAGAGCCTACAGATGGGGGACCACTGCCCCAAAGCTTGGCAGATAGAATGAGAAGTCTGGACCTGGTCCCCAGGGCTGTCATCTGAACCTCGGCTCATGATACCTCATGAGGATCTGAACAAGTGGAACCCTTCCCAAGGGCCAGGCCTTTTCTGAGGCTTTCAGAGCTTTAAGAATCACCATCCTGAGCATCACAGAGTCCAGCTCAAGGCCTGCCTTCTCCAGGAAGCACTCCCAGACGTCCACCTTCTTACAGCTGATGAGGTCGCTTTCTCTAACTACTTCAACTAGACCGTTGATATATTTCTATTTCCTACAAAGCGGGTCATACATTCCGGCTCTTTCTCCAATCCAGTCACTGTCTCAGACCCTGGCCTTCCCCCTGGGCTTGACAAAATAGTGCACCAACTGAACTCTCCTCACCAAAGAGCCCACCCAGGGCCGAACTGGATGCTCCCTAAATCCCCATCTCCTCTTGCTTTAAGTACATGACTGCCACCAAGTTATGCATCGTAGCGTTTTCCTTCTTAATACAAAGGGACCCATCCTTCTATGCTACAAATAGTCATTCTCCTCTAAGGGCCAGGGGTCCTGGGACTCATAAACCTCAGGTCAATGCTAATCAATGTGTTTCTTTCCTCAGGGCTATAATCTTTCAAATAAGCCATGGCCGGGCTGCAGTTCCCTTGGAGATAAATGTGCATGCCGGTGCCTAATGCATTCACCAAATGTCCTGCCTCAGAGGACATCACTCACTCAAACACACACACACACACACACACACAGCTCCCAGTGCTGGCTGGCCTCACGTCCCACCTGCCACACTGGGGGCTGTACCACCTTGAGTGTGACATGTCCTGGCTTTCCCCTCCCTCTTCAAAGTCTGAAAATGGAGTCTATCCAAGCCACCAGGTGCCTGTTCTACCCACAGTCTGCCCTGGACTTTGAAGCTCTACCTTTATACCAAACACCGGCTCACCAAGCTGACCTGCCACACAGAGGAGCCTCGTCGCCTCACTGAGAAATTATTTACAGAGAGAAAGATTGGTTCTTGTCACTCCCTTGCTTAAAACCTTGGCATGGCTTCCTGAGGCTTATAGGATAAGGACTCACAGCTCACCAGCCCCAGAGGCCACATGTGGCTGAGCTGCACCCACTGGCCAGCTCTCCCAGCTTCAGCCCATGGATGCTCATAGCTCCTGAAAGGCACCAAACTCTTTCCCTTTCTAGGGCTTTCCTAGTTGGCCAGCTCACTTCTCAAGTCCAGTTTAAACAAGGCTTCCTCTGAGAAGTCTTTCCTGCCTCCTGTGTAATCCAAATTTACTCTTTCTTTTTTAACAGGCAATCGGGCATAGTGGTTAGCAGCAGAGAACTTGGAGTCAGACTTCCTGGTTCAGATCCCAGGTCTGCCTCTTACAGTGACTGTGTGCAATTTCCTCAACCTCTCTGTGCCTCCGCTTGCTCATCTATAAAATGGAGCTAATTCATAGAATTGTCAGGGTAAAAGGGTGTAATCTACTTGACGTATTTTGAACCGTGTGGAGCACACGGTAAACAATTAGTGTCAGCCGTTATTATTATGGCCATCATTTTACGACCTCCCTTCACTCAGTGCTTTGCCTTCATATCCCTTCTTACCGTCGGTAACTGCACAGCTACCTGGTGGTTATTTGCTGACTGCTGAGATGTCAGTTTCGTGAGTGAGAGTAACCTCGATGCTCGGCATGGTGCCCGCACATATACACACTCAATAATTCACACTGGTTGATTAAAAAATAATAATCACTGGCTCCATCTGCCCTCAGGTGGGAGGGACCTGCGAGGAGGGAGGTGGTCAGAATAGATGTGCAGTGACCGGCTGCGGTCCCCACAGGGACACAGGTGGACAGGGCAGTCCAGGAATCCACCTGTGGGCAGCTGGTAAAGAGCCAAAAAACAAAGTCAGGCTGCCCAGGCTCGAGGCCCAGCTGTGCCTCTGACCTCCTGTGTGGCCTTGGACAGGCTTCTAAACTTTCTGAGCCTCTGTTTTTTCATCTGTAAAACTCCGGCGGGAAATCTTCAGGAACCAGGTAAGGCCACTTTCCCAGCAAGAAGGCCAAAGCAAGCTCTGCTCCCTTGTCCTGCTGGCCCTCGGCACAGTGTCTGGCTGTACCCGGCATCTGCACTGCCATCTGTAGTGCATGTAAACCCACGCAATTAATAATCCGTAATCTTACCGCAACCATCTTTCTTCACGAATATTCAGTTTCAGGGAACGTGGGGTGTTCTGGAGGCACATTTACATTTCATTATCTCTGAAAGCTTAACTACCATAACTAATGCTAGATTAATAAGTAGCCCCATCAAACAACTGCTTTAAACAACATCACTTACACAGCCTCGCTGGTGGTGGAACAAGGCGCTTTCAAACAGCGGCTGTGGCTGATGAGAGGTCAGTCGAGTGAAGCAGGTCTCATTTCTGTATCTCCTACAAGAGACTGCCTATTGTTCTTCCCAAGCAATTAAGTCCCAGCCAAAATTGTCCATTTTTTCAGGCCCCTGTAAATTTAGGACTAGAAGAAGGTCTGGGTTAAGTCCATGTGGGCCACCTGGAGTATTGCCAATCCCCACACCCAGCAGGGCCCTGCCTGGACTCTAAGCAGGGTGCCTAACTATAAGGCTGCGAGCACTAAGTAACAGGATCAGGTCATACTCGTTCGCTGCTGGAAACCTCATGTACAGCCTTAAAGAAAAAAAGAAAAGCAAAAAGACAGTGTTTGAGGCATGCCAACGAAGCAGCCACAGGTACCAAGCTCTCTCTGGGCCTTCACCAGCAGTCAGAGCCCCCCAGAAGTGCGTGCTTGGTAAGTTCCAGGTGATGCTCTTTGGGGAGGTGTTTATTAATACATTTTTGCAACACAAGTGAGAGAGAGAGAGCAATTTTCCAGTGAATTATCAATGCAGGTAGAGGGTAGTTTCCAGAAATTGCCTCCTCTAAACTTTCATCCCACCTGACTCCTTCCTCAGGCTCCCCAGCATCTCAGCTCATGCAGTTGACTAGAGTTTGACTATTGTGATGTCTCTTCAATGCAATGTTCAATGTTTATGGAAGGCCCTTCTCCCACAAGGGCCGGTTCTGCTGAGAACTTGGTCAGAGGGTGATGCCCGGGTCTTCACCTGAGAAAAGAGGCTGCCCCAACTCTGCCCTCCAATCACCTCTACCTGCTCTCACGCCACCTCCTAGAGACCTTTGCTCACTCTGCAACCATGCTCTGGGCCTGCCCATGGTCTTCGGCACAGCAGACCCAGGCCCAGCTTTTGAGGAGTGGGCAGCCCTCGGCTTCAGGACCGGGAGCCAGGGAGGGGCCCTGCTCAAGGAAGCCCATCCTTTCATCCCTCTCCAGGAAACCAGAGTCCAAAGCCCCCAAGGTTCTGGTCCTCTGCCTCTTATCCACCTCTGACCATATAGATGTCTGGAGTCTAAGCCACCCGGTGTCCACCAAGCTCCTCCCCAGGAGGGCCCAGGCTCTCCCTGAGTTCTGGAGAATAGGACTGGTGCCCACCCTGAGCACAGGATGCCAACTGCAGGCTCTGCATTTTCCATCTCCCTGGCAAGTGAGGGTAAGCAAGGCAGACCAGAGCATCTGTGGGATCCATGAGGTGGCAGCCCCACTTCTGCATCGGGAATTATCCAGTGTCCCTTGTGCATAGCTTAGAAATCAACCTCAAATCCTCTGGGAAGCTGACACACTGAATCACTAATATCTTTCCATCTTCCTGGGAAATTCTCCATTTCCCAGGAGGGGGCTAAGAGTCCTCAACACATCATAAGGAGTGAGAGTTCCCCCCTATGCAAGGTGACTGACAAGCAGAGCCTGCTGAAGGTCACACGGACAGGGAGGGTGAAGCCAGAAAAATTAAAGGTCTCATCCCTTCTCCCACATGGTGACCCTGGAAGAGCTGGTGAGAGCAGGAGCCAGCCCTGCTGGCTA
>NW_011888855.1:5495584-5503403 GCF_000151845.1 Pteropus vampyrus
GCCCCATCAAACAACTGCTTTAAACAACATCACTTACACAGCCTCGCTGGTGGTGGAACAAGGCGCTTTCAAACAGCGGCTGTGGCTGATGAGAGGTCAGTCGAGTGAAGCAGGTCTCATTTCTGTATCTCCTACAAGAGACTGCCTATTGTTCTTCCCAAGCAATTAAGTCCCAGCCAAAATCGTCCATTTTTTCAGGCCCCTGTAAATTTAGGACTAGAAGAAGGTCTGGGTTAAGTCCATGTGGGCCACCTGGAGTATTGCCAATCCCCACACCCAGCAGGGCCCTGCCTGGACTCTAAGCAGGGTGCCTAACTATAAGGCTGCGAGCACTAAGTAACAGGATCAGGTCATACTCGTTCGCTGCTGGAAACCTCATGTACAGCCTTAAAGAAAAAAAGAAAAGCAAAAAGACAGTGTTTGAGGCATGCCAACGAAGCAGCCACAGGTACCAAGCTCTCTCTGGGCCTTCACCAGCAGTCAGAGCCCCCCAGAAGTGCGTGCTTGGTAAGTTCCAGGTGATGCTCTTTGGGGAGGTGTTTATTAATACATTTTTGCAACACAAGTGAGAGAGAGAGAGCAATTTTCCAGTGAATTATCAATGCAGGTAGAGGGTAGTTTCCAGAAATTGCCTCCTCTAAACTTTCATCCCACCTGACTCCTTCCTCAGGCTCCCCAGCATCTCAGCTCATGCAGTTGACTAGAGTTTGACTATTGTGATGTCTCTTCAATGCAATGTTCAATGTTTATGGAAGGCCCTTCTCCCACAAGGGCCGGTTCTGCTGAGAACTTGGTCAGAGGGTGATGCCCGGGTCTTCACCTGAGAAAAGAGGCTGCCCCAACTCTGCCCTCCAATCACCTCTACCTGCTCTCACGCCACCTCCTAGAGACCTTTGCTCACTCTGCAACCATGCTCTGGGCCTGCCCATGGTCTTCGGCACAGCAGACCCAGGCCCAGCTTTTGAGGAGTGGGCAGCCCTCGGCTTCAGGACCGGGAGCCAGGGAGGGGCCCTGCTCAAGGAAGCCCATCCTTTCATCCCTCTCCAGGAAACCAGAGTCCAAAGCCCCCAAGGTTCTGGTCCTCTGCCTCTTATCCACCTCTGACCATATAGATGTCTGGAGTCTAAGCCACCCGGTGTCCACCAAGCTCCTCCCCAGGAGGGCCCAGGCTCTCCCTGAGTTCTGGAGAATAGGACTGGTGCCCACCCTGAGCACAGGATGCCAACTGCAGGCTCTGCATTTTCCATCTCCCTGGCAAGTGAGGGTAAGCAAGGCAGACCAGAGCATCTGTGGGATCCATGAGGTGGCAGCCCCACTTCTGCATCGGGAATTATCCAGTGTCCCTTGTGCATAGCTTAGAAATCAACCTCAAATCCTCTGGGAAGCTGACACACTGAATCACTAATATCTTTCCATCTTCCTGGGAAATTCTCCATTTCCCAGGAGGGGGCTAAGAGTCCTCAACACATCATAAGGAGTGAGAGTTCCCCCCTATGCAAGGTGACTGACAAGCAGAGCCTGCTGAAGGTCGCACGGACAGGGAGGGTGAAGCCAGAAAAATTAAAGGTCTCATCCCTTCTCCCACATGGTGACCCTGGAAGAGCTGGTGAGAGCAGGAGCCAGCCCTGCTGGCTACATTTCCCTTGCAGCTCCCCAGCTAGGAACAGAAAGGTTAATAAAACACAGGACGAGGGTCTCCCAGGGGACAGCTCTTGGCTGCCTCTGAAGTTTACAAAAGCAGCGCTTCTGATGCCTCAAAGGCTGCTGCCATGGCTCCCTGTGAATTATTACGCTGCGGGTTTTCAGGACATTCTGTCTGCAATGCCTTGGGAATTAGAGTAATTGTATTTTATCTGTTTGCCAAGAGTTTTCAGTAAACTCCTTTAATGTACTTTAAAACTCACAGCCCCAAGTAGCAATGCCTGCCTTCTCGCTTACGCACCAGGCCCTGAATAAACACAGGGTGATATATGGGGCTGGAGAGGACACTATTCATATATTTACACCCTTTACCAAAACACACATTCATCTTAATGACATTACTTATCACACAACCCAACAAAACGAGCCCCGTGAAGGTCACAGCCACAGGCCTTCCTCTAAAATGGTCCCCTCTGCTTGCAAAAGGCTCCTAAGGTAGTTCTTAACCCAAGGGCTCCCCAATACAAGCAGTCAGATCTCCTGCCCCATCCCTAGAAGCCAGAAACCTGGGGCAAGAAGACCCTCAGGCCTCTCCTCCTCCCCCAGGCAGCCTGTGGACACTGAATGCTACGCACACACACACTCCAGCAATGGGCAATCCCCAAATCACCTTCAATGCCACCTTCAGCCAGGATGGGGGTGGGGGTGGGGGAGAAATGGAGTCAGGAGAAGCAGGGGAAGGGAGAGGGAGGAAGATGAAGCAGAAAAGCCTGACAAAAGAGGAAGGGGATGGTGAGCGGCCTGGTGGAGGAGGAGGTCCTAAAGCGAGGCTGAAGCAGAGGACAAGGCAGAGCACATTTGACTTTCAAGCCATAACGCCACCCTTCAAAGCAAGGATCCACTCCAGACAGGGTGCCCAGGGAATGGCACTGGGCAGTGCTGTGCCAGGCCACCAGCTCCTAGGTGGTCTTATCAAGGGCTTCCTCTCATGCCCCTCAGTGTCCCCTTCTGGATCAGAGGAAATTGGACCAAATGATTCCTTGAAGCAGCCTTCTCACCACCATAGTGGCCAAAGCCACATCTATCTCTTGCCTGAACAATGGCTTCCATCTCCCACGGCCCCTGCTTCTGTCCTTGCTCCCGCCCCCCGCAGCCTATTCAACATGGAAGCCAGAGCTGTCCTATTAAAATTTAAATCAGCTCACGTCACCCTTTTGCTCAGACCCTCCAATGTCTTCCCTCTCCATCAGAGTAAAAGCCAGTATCTCAGGTAAGACCTGCAAGGCCCTACCTGACCTGGCCCTAGCTCACCCTCCATCACTCTCCCCACTCAGTCCCGCCACTCCCACCATCACTGTCACGTTTGACATCTTCCTTTCTCTTATACACCACATCCAACCTGTCAGCCGGTCCTGTCAGTCCTACCCTCGAACACACCCAGAATCTGATCATTCTGCTCCGTCTAACCACCATCCTACAACCGTGGGCCAGGCCATCGCCCACTCTTGTTAAATTATTGCACCAGCCTCATCCTGCTCGCTCAGCTTTCCACTCTTTGTCCCGTACCCACCACCATCTAGTCTATTCCTGTGACAGGCACAGTGATGCCACCTCCCACAAAGATGCCCATGAGCTAACCTCTGGAACCTGGGCAGATGTTGCCTTACACAGTAAAAGAGATCTTGCCAATGGGATTAAGGTTAGGGATGGGGGGGATCACTTTGAAGGAGGAGGGCATCAGGGTGAAGGAGACATGACAATGGACGAAGGTCAGAGGACAGGCAGCATGAGAGGAATTCAACACCTGTTGCTGACTCTGAGATGCAGTGGGCTCCATGCAAGGACAGGAGAGTGGCCTGGAGGAGCTAAGGGCAGCCCCAGCTGAGAGTCAACGAGAAAACAGGACCTCAGTCCTACAACCGCACGGGACCACATTCTTCCAACACCCAAATAATCAAGGAAACCGAGCCTGTGCAGGGCCTCCAGACAGGCATTCAGCCCAGCTCACACCTTGATTTGAGCCTGGTGACAACCATGTCCTACTTCTGACCTACAGAACTAGAAGATAGTAAATTTGTGCTGTTTAAGCCACCAAATTCCTGGTAATTTGTTACAGCAGCAACAAGAAACCAGTCTAATTCCCTATCCAACAGCCTGGTAAAACGTAAGCCAGATCATGTCCCGTCTCTGCTCAAGACCCTGTGGTGGCCTTTAATCAGACCGAGGGTAAAAACCAATGTCCTTACAAGCCTCTAAGGCATCAGAGCAAACAAGAGAGCTAGTCCTCCTCTGAAGCCAGGAGCACTGGCATCAGCACGTGCCAGTGGAACTTGGGTCCCTTGTGGCCTGGGCCACAGACACTGGCAGGCGGGGTCAGCCACACCTGCTCCACATGGGGCTCCCTTTGCCAGGAGTGGCCGTCATGCCCAGAGGGCCCCAAACGTGGCCATTCCCTTGGGTGGGGCTCCTGTGAAATGAACAGGAGCTGGAAGAAGTGGCTGAGATGGGAGCTCTGCCCTTCAGACCGATCTCTGCCCAAGGAGGAGCAATGAGGACTAGGAACTCAACATGGACGTCCCACAGGGATAATTTCTGACTGTGTCCCCCGCACTCAGTAGACACCAGGGGCGTGGCTGTTTGAGGAGGGGCCTGAGGTATGTGCTAGAGCATCTGGAGATGTGGCACTTTGTTTTAAAAATAACATGAGACCCACATTTTTGGCACGAATGACTCTCAGGTCCTATCACCCTTAAAAATATCCCCGAAGACGGTGGTTGTCACTGCATTTTTAGCGCATTCTGACTATTTCCGTGGCTGCAAACCTTCCAGGGCTCTGCTGGTGTGGAGATTGCAGATGTGAGTCTGTGCAGCGGGCAACAGAGGTGAGGCCGGTCCCCTCCGATGGGGCAGGCTTGATGTCTGCATCTCGGCTGCTGCTGGGCAGAGGCGAGGAGCAAGGTGGGAGCGCCCAGCTCAAAGACCTCTTGGGCAACCCTCTCTGGGGAGCTCAGGGACCAGTCACCGGCTTCCCCAAATCCACCTCTCATCTCTCTCACGTTCACATGCAGGTCACGGGTCTCTTTGGGACACACTTAGGCAGATACGCAGTGCACCTGGGAGTTCCAAATCCCTGGGTTTTCCACCCAGGATGACCAGTTTGACAAGAAGCCTAAAGAAACAAAGTCCACATTTAATATGGTCTGTTCTTTGGGAGACTCGGAGATGGCAAACTGGCATAATGAAGATTTAAAACTGACGCGGCATGCCAGGATTAAATCACAGGAATTCCTTTTCATTCCCTATGAGGTTTGAAACTTACCACAGTTTTCCCAAAGTTTCAGAACCAACATAGGCAGCTTCTCTTCAAGCATGAATTATCTAAGAGAATATTTAACTCTATTCTAGTTTCTGTGTCTCTCTGACCCTGATCAGGGCCCAAAGATTCAGAGAAGGGAAACCTACATGGGTTTTTGCCAGCTATAAAAAGTAGCAGTGGAGATCCTGGGTGTATCCCAAAGCCACCCTTCAGTGTCAGGGCATGTGGGGGATGTTAGTCACTGTTTGGATAATCTTTGGTTGGAGGCCTAGGCCATAGTTTAGTGGGCTAAGTCAGAGGGGAAAAGGCTGGCAGAGGGGTCAGGGATGCCACACATCCATTCCTGCCCTCTGGGACTGTGGGCCAGAGGCAAGCTGAACCCCTTTCTGGCCTTTGAGACACCTCTCCGGTCTCTAAGGATGGCAGGGACCAGGGTTCAAGTGCTGGTGGTACATGGGAGGCTTGCAGAAAGCAGTCCTGAGCATCACTGAGCCAGCCCCAACCTCTGACCTACTGGCCTGAGACTCACCAGGCTATTGGCCTCCAGAGCTGGCTGAACTTGGACATCCTCTTCCCCCTGAGTAGGTCTGGCTGATGCAGAGAAGTGACTCAAAGAACATAAGATCCACAAGGGATCTAAGACTTGGCCTCTGTTCTGGCCACACCTGCTCCAATTATGGAGTAGAAGAAACTGGATGCTTAAAAGCACAGATTCTGGAGTCAAAGACTCCTGGGTTCAAACCCCAGCTCTACCACTTTCTGGCTTTGGGACCCTGGGACCTACTCAGGAGGAATTAAAATCTGGCTTTTAAGGTGGCTGTGAGTCTTTGGTAAGGTGTTGTTGGAAAGTTTTTGCTTTTCCAGAGTCCACGCTCAGGGACACACCCAGGGCTGGGGTGGAGACACTGGCCGAGCTTGCTGTCCGCTGCTCTGGAGGTGGGTGTGGGCACATGTGCCCTGGGCAAGATTGTGTCTCATCTGGTGAAGGCTGCTGCTTTGCCCAACTTTCTGGCACTACGGGGTTCACCCACACACTGCTCCTTCTAGGACTTACCCAGAACACAATCCTCTACCACCCTCTGCAGCGAGCTGGCCAGGTAAGGCTCCTAAGACCAGGCCAGAGGAAACATTGAGTTCCAGGTCTCAAAGTCAGAGCACAGAGCTACCAGTTGGTGATTTGTTTCTGGGCTGCTCACCCTTTTTCTTTGCTGCTGGGTTTGTGGGCTTTTAGGACTATCCCCTAGGGGATAAATGAAGCCTAGGATAAATAAATTTGCTGAGTCAGAATTCCAGTTATAAGAAGGTCAGGCAAGAACCTGGACCCATGACTTCTATTACTGGAGCATATTTCAGCAAATGTCTCTTAAATTGTGACGTCTCTGGGGCGGCAGCTGTAGGCCTGATGGATGTGCTCACTCTAATGGCTGGACGGGAGCTAGAAATCAAAGTGAGGAGTGAATGTGTGGTGTTTGGTGCTTGGTAGAGGGTCCTTCTTTCCAGGTTCCTGGCACTGGCTGCAGGGGCCAGCTCAGGCCTGGCCAGGCTGGGAGACTATCTGCTGCCAGGCTTGGCTGTGCCATTTGGGTAGAGAGAGTCGAGTAACCAGTGAGAGCAGTACCGATACTCACCCAGAGGGCCAAGGGAGCCCTGGCCTCCGAGTCAGGCCACCTGCCACCAGCTCACTGAGGTGTGTCAGGCAGGTGTCTTTGCCACCCTGGGTCAGTCTCTTCATCTGTCCTGTGAGCCATCTAAACTGGGTGGTCCCTAAGGGCAGTAAGATTCGGGGCCCTCTCTCTGTGTTAGAGACCACAGCTTTGCAAAGTCAGGAGCGTGAGAACTGTTAGACCATGAGCACTGCCTGCAAAGATGGAATCCAGGTGCCTTACTCCAGAGTAGCCCTATTTTCCAGGGGATTCCCAGTCATGAGGAGAGCAGAGGGCTTGGGATCCCACTGGCTCCAGAGTTGAAAACAAAGAACAATCTGAGCTGCTTTCAGGCTCCTGGAGGGTAGAGACAGTGGATCAGACAGGAAGGGTCTTGGGGCTTGAGAAGCCTAGGAGGAGACAGCTAGATGTCCACTAACCCCATCTCCACCCAGATTATTTCTGATCCATGATACAGGTCCAGGCACACCACCTGATAAGCCTCTGGTTGCAAGATAATACTTCTCTAAATATCCTTGCAAAACCCAAACTCTGTCTTTTCTCTTCCCCTTTCTCGCCTCTCTTTCCTTCTCCTGCTATGTTTTTTTTCTCCTGCCTTTCTCAACTGTACACTCCCTCTTTATTGGCAGTGACAGAGGACCGCATCTCTGTATCAGTTCTAACATGAAATGCAGATGAGCTGGCCTCCTTGCTAAGAGAAGAGCTGCCACTAGCTGAATTTTTCTTGGACTCTGAGGTCTGGGAGGGCAAAGCCAGTAATAGAGGGCCATTTGTGTGTCCCCCGTGCCAATCTTGTGCCTGTACATAATACCTGCATGATAACTAATCCTTGAAAAGATTCATGAATGAATTCTAAAACAAAATAAACCTGTAGTTCTGACTGCAGCAATCCTAACAAAAGCCTTAACAAACCCTAACCCTGAACAGTAAAAGCTAAAATGTTGCCCTAAATGTTATATTTATTGTCTGTGCAAAATTTAAAAAAAAGATGTAAGCAAGAGTCGCATTATAACAGATAAGGTAGATTTGGTAGCAAAGAGTATTATGAGATACACAAAGTTACCGCAGGATTGATACTTTTTGAAAAAATGAATCAACAACACAGCCCAATAAATATATGTGTCTCAAATGCCATGGCCACAAAATAGATGCAAAAAAGATGGACAGAAATGCCCCTGACTGTACATTCTACTTTCTG
>NW_011888855.1:5503908-5516560 GCF_000151845.1 Pteropus vampyrus
GTACACTCCCTCTTTATTGGCAGTGACAGAGGACCGCATCTCTGTATCAGTTCTAACATGAAATGCAGATGAGCTGGCCTCCTTGCTAAGAGAAGGGCTGCCACTAGCTAAATTTTTCTTGGACTCTGAGGTCTGGGAGGGCAAAGCCAGGAATACAGGGCCATTTGTGTGTCCCCCGTGCCAATCTTGTGCCTGTACATAATACCTACATGATAACTAATCCTTGAAAAGATTCATGAATGAATTCTAAAACAAAATAAACCTGTAGTTCTGACTGCAGCAATCCCAACAAAAGCCTTAACAAACCCTAACCCTAAACAGTAAAAGCTAAAATGTTGCCCTAAATGTTATATTTATTGTCTGTGCAAAATTTTAAAAAAAGATGTAAGCAAGTGTCGCATTATAACAGATAAGGTAGATTTGGTAGCAAAGAGTATTATGAGATACACAAAGTTACCGCAGGATTGATACTTTTTAAAAAAAATGAATCGACAACACAACCCAATAAATATATGTATCTCAAATGCCATGGCCACAAAATAGATGCAAAAAAGATGGACAGAAATGCCCCTGACTGTACATTCTACTTTCTGGGCAATCAATCAAGAAAACTAATGAATTATAGACCTAAGAAATGTGACAAATGTGGCTCAATAGCTGACATATGGAGAGAACTTGTATTAGGTTCCTAGGGCTACTATAACAAAGTACCACAAATTGAGTGGCTTAAAACAACAGAAATTTGTTCTTTCACAGTTCTGGAGGCCAGAAGTCTAATGCAAGGTGTCAGCAGGACCACTCTCACATGGAGACTGTGTATAGATGCCTTCCTTAACTCTTCCTAGCTTTGAGGGACACAACTCAACTCATAACAACACTCAATGGCAAAACAAGAAGATGCTTTATTGGTTTTTTTTGCAAGTGTGCAAGTAGCATTAGATGCCATACCTTGGACGTTTTGCAGCTACATGTCTCTATCTGTGAATTTATTCACATAAATGAAATCAATATTCTCTCCAAATCTTACAAATCTTTTATATTATTCACTGCATCTCATGTTTCATTTCTGGTATTATTTATTTATATGTTTGTTCTTTCTTTGATCAGTTGGACTAATAGCTTTGTGGATTTTTTTCCAAAGGCCTAATTATTGGTTTTGTCCATCAATACTCATTTTTTTTCTGTCTTGTTTATTCAGTTTTATTATTGCTTGCTTTCTTAATTTTCTTGGCCTCTTTTTTACATCCCTAAGATCTTTAACGTAGAGACTCAGTTCACTGTGTATGGGTTTGTTTTTCCTTCCTAGAGACATAGGATTTAGAATAATACAATTTTTCTAAATGTACAATTTTGGCAACATCCCATAAGTGTTGATATTTTATACTTTTTTAATTATTTTTATTTTTGTTCTGAATTTTCTTCTTGACTTAGACATCGTTTAAGGCAATTTTTAAAAAACATTCATATAAAGGTATGCCCCAAAATTACTTATTTCTTTCTAACCTTCTTGAGCTCTGGTAGGGAAAATAGTAAATGGAATTTCACCCACAGTCCAGCGTGCTCTAGAGGAAATGGCACCACTTGGGGTGTCCAGGTGTGATCACTGGCTCAACATGTGTGTGACCATGGACATGGCCAACCTCCTAGGCTGGATGCCCTAGCATGTAAGCCATGCAGAGTGGGCCTGCCTTGTGGACCAGTCTGAGTATAACTTTGCTTTCAAAACCATATCAGGCCAACAATTGAATACAACTGCAAAGCAAGCTAAACTTTTATCTCCAAAGAAAAAAATCTTTCATAAAGCTTAGCAAAAATTCTTAAAATCTTCTTTCTCTACCTTTCACTCTGTTGGCACCCCACCTGCAGCTGTGCCCACCCTTAAAAACTCTCCCGCCCAAACCCTGCAGGCCCCCTCACCTCTGCTGCCTCTCCTCCTTCTTCCTTCACTCTTTCTGCTTCCAACTTGTGGTTCTCTGGCCTTCTCAGTGGAAACTTGACTGTTGAAAAGCCTGAGTCCTCTAGTTGGGGGTAGGGAGAAGGTGGAGAGGAAGAGGCTTTGGATGCTTTCATCCCCGTCACGCCTCTGAAAGGGACGCCTACTCTCCCTGTCTGACACCAGTGGCTGGGTACAGATCTGTGAATCAACGCAGAAGTCTAGGCCCTCCCTCTGAGTGCCAGGCAGACAAGCATGTGGACTGGTCTTGCATTCACTCTACCTGGCTCTGGCCCTGTCTCACCTCCCTGGTCATCACCACCCCTCACTCTACTTCCAGAAGCAGGAGACAGCACAAAGACACCCACCAGAGAGAGAATCATCATGCCTTCTCCAGCCACTGGGTTCTGCTCATGCCAGTCCCACCACTGGGAACCCTCTACCTTTGCCTATTTCTTACCCTTCAGGTCTCAACTTAATAGCTAGAGATCTGAGCACATCCCAAGTGCCAGGCACTATGCTAAGTGCTTTACATACATTATTTCATTAACTCTCACAATAATCAGATGAGATAGCCATTATTATCTACAAGAGTTGAGGAGATCAACGCTCAGAGTGGTTAGCTCACTGGTCGGTAGTCCTTCTGCTTGCAAAACTGGGGCTTAAATCTAGAGCCACCTGATCCCAGAGGCCCCTCTTCTCAAGTACCCATTTTTCTGGCCTAGACGTCACTGGTTCTGGAAGTTTTCTCTGACCCATCCCTTTGACTCCCTCCCGCCTTTCCTGGGTCTGTGCCTCATCTAGCTCCCAGGCCCGTGAACAGCCTGTGTGGTCATTGTTTGCTCACCTTTCTGCCTTTGTCACTAGACAAGGAGCTTACTGAGGGCAGGAAATAAATTTGGATTGTTAGCCACTCAATTCTCAGCACTTAGAAAAGGGCTTAAAACTCATTAAATGCTCAATAAATATTGGCTGGCTTAATGAATAAACAGACGGACAGGTGAATAGGTGGATAGATGCTAAGTGCTGAAACATGGAGATTTATAAGACATTACAGCTGCCCTCAGGGAACGCTCAGTGTATAAGAGGAAAGACAAACCAAGAATAAGGATGCAGGTGACTGAGAGTAGGCGGAGCATGTGATACAATCTGTCAGAGGCTGGTACATGGGACGCATGCTCAGTGAACCCTCCTCAGACAGATGCTCTCATGGGTAGAACCAAGATCTGCCAAAGGTTATGAAGCCAATGCTGCAGTGAACTTTCTTCCTCTGTGTGTATTTTACAGGATTAGAATAGTCCCTAAGCTGGAATGCACATTTAGAACCTGCTCTAAATCTGAGAAAGAAAAGTAGTGTTGCAGCTACCTTCTGCCTGGTTCATTTTCTAAATCGTAAAATGGGATTACATTTGGTTAAGGGGCAGTGAGCCCTAAAAAACTTTGAAACAAGATGCCGTAAGTGCAGTGCAAGCAATCCTGTTGAGGCCACAGCATGAGCCACAGCACGGATAGGTAAATGCATTTGTGCCCAGGGACTCATGGGGGAACGCTGCTTTGGCTAGGCAGAGACAAACAGAGGTTATAGAATTGTAAGGCCGGTTTGGGCCCTGGTGATGATTTCCAGAATAAGGAATCTAGACTTTGTACTGCAAACAGTGGAGTGATGCTGGCATTGGAGAGCAGGGAGTGAACCATTTACAACTAGGCCTTAAGAGACGGCACCTTGGAGTGTAAAGCGTGCAGGAGGATGCCTGAGTGGGGAGGCTGAGCCCACCAGGATGTGGGCATTTCAAGAGCCCTGGCTGGTCACAGAGAAGCTGCTTTTTCAGCCTGGAGGGTCAAGTGCCTGTAGCATGGTGAGCATCTGGAACTGAATTCCTACAGAGCTGCTGCCATTCCGGGACAAGTTTGTAGAAGCCCAGAGATATTTCTGGGAACTGGGGTGGGGGACAGTGGAATGGACTGAAAATCACAAGCTGTCAGAGAAGTTTCTTGCCTAGTTATACTTTAGCAATTTGGATCTCCCACACTAATTTGAATATTAATCATTTTGAAAATCACATGCACATGCAAATATTTTTCCTTTTAAACACCTGACGCTAAGATCCTGATAAATGGCATGCTCCGCAGCCCCACTTGCGTCAAGGATCTCAGCCCGGTCATCACCCTTTTCTGCACTGCCTCATGGACCCCTCCTGCACACAGTGCTCTGACCACTCCTCCCTGGGAACATATGGTCTCCCCATTCTGTCGTGGAGCTTCCTAAAAGAAAGAACCACCCCCCAGCACTGGGTGCTTTCATGGACGATCTCCAAACTCAATTAGCCAAGTATCTCCAAGGATGCAGTCTCCCTACCACCCCCAATGTTCCCTTGGGGGCATCCAACCTGGGCCCAAGGGTCTGACCCGGAGAAACAGGCTAAGGCAAAGTCTGAAGCCAATGAGGAGGTTCTGAACTCCCCAGCACTGGACAGTGCTAGGTGCTCACTCCAACCTCAGGAGGGGGCCATAAAAAGGCCAGGCAGTGTGTACACCCACAGCCCCGCACCTCATGCAGACCTAGCCAGGCCTCCAGGAAAAGCTCTGCAGTTTGGGGCAGCAGAGAAGTACCTGGGAACCAGCGGTGATCAAAATAATGGGCACAATGATGAGGGCAGCAGTGGTCGGTGTTTATTTCACACGCACACGCCCCGTACGCCAGGCACTGAGCTAACTGCTTCTCAGGCATTATCTCCCGGAACCCACATCACATGCTCAGAGATGAGTGCTATTGTCATCTCCACCTTATAGACGAGAAAACGGTCACAGCTCTTGCCCAGTGGTGGCACCCCGACTAACCCTAGGTCTGTATCATTTACCCCCAGGTCACACTATCCTCGGCCATTTCCTCTGTCTTCACTCTTCCTGACATTCAGTGTGGTCCCTAAATCCCTGGCCTCTGGTCCTCTCTCCTGCCTTCCTGGCTGCTCTCCCAGTACCTCCTTCCCCCACCCCAAGGGACCCCTAGATCTCACCCTCATCTCAGCCAATGGCCCTGGTTACCCCAGCTGCCGACCTCGCTCCCATCCCTACAGGCCTGGCCAGCTGCTCCCCACCCTCTTCCCTTAAGCTTAAACTCAGTCCGAGCAGGACTGAGGGACTTGGTCATTCAACAGGCATTCGGTAAGCACATGCTACGGCCAGCACTGTGCCAGACACACACAGAAGTGCTGCCTGGCCACACGTTCTTTCTCTGGTCTCTGGTGGTCAGACTGCTCCCTCACAGGGGCTGTGGCCACCTTACTCCTCTGCCTTCACCAACAGAGCTTCTTAGACAGTTACGCCAGAGCCAGCTCCACCCCCAGGGCCAGAAGCTTTGCTATCACTGGCACAGGTGACCGCTTGTCCCAGCCAGAGTTGTTCCAGGGAATGACATTCTGGGGCGCAAGGTCAGAAGTCAAAGTCAGGCCCAGCACATAGCCAGTGATTGCTCCATAACCGGGGAATGGATAGGTTCCCAATACAGAATAGGGGTCAGGAAGAGGGCTAGAACTGCCTTTGCTTGGGTATTTATTGAGGAGGGATGCAGAGAAGCCCTCGTCGTGAAGGAGGCAGGCGCAGAGTCACCTTTATGTCCCTGCAGCATTGTGCAGCTTGCATAGCTTTTGCACATCCATTATTTCATCTGTATCTCTCACCAAAACCCAGGGAGTGAGGCAGCCTAGGTTTATTGTGCCCAATTTACAGATGAAGAACTCGAAGCTTAGAAAAGGGAAGCAAATTCCCTAATATAACATAGTCAAGGATAGAGCAAGGCACTCCCCCCACCAAAATAAAAAAATAAAAAATCAGGTGAATTTCTATCTGTGCCCCATCTTCCAGAGGGAGTGTACGGGTTTGGGGAGCGGTCCTTCTGCATCTGACTGCCATGCGGCTGAGCTGTCCACTTCACATGCAGACGAGAGACACTGGTGTGTGCATTTCTGAGATGGAGGGGTCATAGCTATACCACCCATGGCTTGTTGAGCAGCCAAGCACATCTCCAATCCAAATGGAGGGAGGAGGGGCTGCCGATTGTCACTGGTGACAGACACACTGTCAGCAGCAACCAAGCTCCTCTGTGACGAATTATGGTGCCTATTATCCTTTTGGCCCCAAGGCAGACCTGGCCTCTTGAAGCCAAGATCTGAGTGCTCTGCTGGCCTGGGCTAGACATCCACTGCATGACCAGCACCTCCCCTCCATGCCCCATGGGATGGAAAAGCTAATTTATTCAGAAGCATGACAGCTAACAGGCTTATCTAACTACAGTAAAATAATTTTCTGAATTATTCATGTGATATTTGAAATCTTGATTGTAGGAACAAATTAGCTACCCAAAAACTGGAAATGAAGCTGCCTCGTTAAAAATGCATCGGGCAGGGCGGGCTGGAAAGTAGGGGCTCGGAGGACCCCAAGCATATTGATGGGAGGGCCCCGCTTATAGGAGCCCTTCCAGGACAGACAGCATACATGAGCCCCTGAGGAGTGCCCTGAAACAAGGCACACCTGTGTTTCCTCTTTGGGTCTGCTTGGGCCTCCCAGGGTCCCTGCTTCTCTCTTCAGGTGTCCTGCTCTGTCTGCCCCTCTGACCCCTCAGCCCCACCCAGGTCATGAACCAGCAGACTTCACAGAGGCCAGGCTTCTGGTCCTCAGAGCTAGAACATGTCTGGTTGGGAGACCATCACACTTACTGCTGTGCGGTTCAATCCTCCTCTCGTTCCAGGAAGTCTGTTTGCGTCCACACGACACCCAAGACCCCACAGTCACACTCTCCTCTCAGGGGCGATCTTAAAGTGGTTCTGCTGGAGCAGGGTGGCTCCACATGGGTCTGGGTTTTCTATGAGACCTGGATAACAGGGGACAGGAGGGGATGAAAAAAAGTACCTCCCTGTCTGTGTGATAGGTTTGGTTTCTCCAAACAAGCAGCCGAGAACATGGGCAGGAGTGTGCTGTCCATGAGGGCTTCACTGCTCAGCCATGAACTGAGGAGGAATTGGGTAAGTCAAGCTGCCCCTCTGGCTTCAGTTGCCACTTTGGGCAAATGGGATTAGTAATAACCGTGTGTCACAGTTTTAGAGGGAAATAAATGAGAGCCCAATTGGGGAAGCTCTTTCGTCATATAAAGCAGCGGTCCCCAACCCTTTTGGCACCAGGAACTGGTGCTCCTAAGAGAATCTAATGCCTGATGATCTGAGGTGGAGCTGAGGTGGTGATGCTAGTGCTGGGGAGTGACTGCAAATACACATGAAGCTTTGCTCACTTGCCCACCACTCATCTCCTGCTGTGCAGCCTGGCTTCTAATAGGCCACAGACCAGTACCAGTCCATGGCCATGGTAAAATCGGCATTGTGCAATTCACTCACTTACCTAATTACACTCTAGTTGTTCCACAAAGGGGAAGAGTAATATCAGCAGTGATCTCTTTAACCACACTCCAAATGCCAAGCTTTGGCCCTTAGAGATCTGGCACCCCACCCCAACCCTGGCTCCCGTCCTAGGTCTTCAGGGAGTCCCGGACTGGCAGAAACTGGAAGGGCTTGTCACCCTAACGAGGCTGCCTCTTTGAGGCTGGTTTGAATATTCAGGTGTTTCTACAAACAGACTGGGTGCAGCCTTGGAAACCACTACAGAGGTGATGAGGCCAGCTCCAGACTGAAGAGGCTGTGCGACCCCTTAAAACCTGCCCCTTCCATGCAAAGGCAGAGCTGACAAGAGCGCTGAGGTTAAGTGTGGAAGGCAAGGGGCACAATTGCTGACCAAGGCATTTATGGCCAGAGCAGGACCTTGTGTCCTCCAGGTCCAACATCTGGCCTTCCAGAGAGACCACTGCACCTTATCACTGCCATCTGCTTGTAATAGACAGGACCGTCTCTCACAGGGTTCTTCCCGAGGGCAGCACCCACTGGCCTCTTTCTGGAGCCTTGTCAGGCCAGATCCAGCCACAGTGAGTGTGCCAGACATCCACAGCCTGGACAACAGAGCCCTCTGACCATACGCTGATACAAGAAGTTGGAATGGACTAAGAGGCGGCAGGCTGGAAGGAGCAATCTAAGGCCTCAGGCCCGATTTCCAAATATGTCAAATATGATGGCACCCCCACTGCCAAGCAAGCAATCTCTTCATACTTTGTTTTTGCAGAAAAACAAACGCCTTCTCTAAAAAATGAACATCAAGAGTGGGTATACAGGCATACCTCATTTTACTGCGCTTCGCAGATACTGCGTTTTCATCAACATCGAGGCAAGACCCTCCACCAGCAAAAAGATGACAACTCACAGAAGGCTCAGATGATGGTTTGCACTTTTTAACAATAAATTATTTTTTAATTAAGGCACGTATATTTTTTTAAGCATAATGCTACTGCACACTTAATAGATGACAGTATAATGTAAACGTAACTTTTATATGCACTGGGAAACCAAAAACTTGTGTGACTCGCTTTATTACAATATTCTCTTTATTGTGGTAGTCTGGGACGGAACCCACGATATCTCCAAGGTCTGCCCATATTTGAAATTCATGGGGGGGCAGAGGTTAAGTGTGGGCATGTGACCCCACTTCTGCCAACCTCGATCAGACAGGTGATTCCGAGCTATATTATGACCTCGAAGAAGCTACAGTAAGTTCTCCCTTAATGTCATTGATCGGTTCTGTGACTTTAAGCAAAACAATGTATAACGAAACCAATTTGACCATAGGCTGATTGATATAAATAATAGTTAAGTTCCTACAGCATCTCATCAACATTATAACAAAAAGACAGTGAACGAAATGATGCTATTTGAAGACCTGCTATACATAAACCTTGAGAGCTTAAGAGAGTTAATAGAAAAATGAAGACTTATTCTTGAATTCAGTGCAGCAGGGGCTTGCCGCATACCCACTGTGTGCCCCAGGCTGCTGGAGGCAGGGGTATGAAATGAGGAGGACCGGGAGGAGTCAGGGTCCTGGTCACAGGCCCTCATACACTCTGGCGGGAGCCAGATGCAGCTATGGTTAGGTGGCCCCAGGGTAGGCCGCATAAGGTGACCACCCATGCCCTGCTCCATAGCGCATTTCCTGACTCATTCTCCTCGCCTTCCTAGCTTATTCCTCCTCATCTCCAATCTCAGCAACCTTGTCTCTTCCTCCAGGGAGCCATCCTTGACTTCAATGACTAAGTCAAACTTCCAGCCGGAGGCCCTCCCAGCACCACACCATATACGTACCTCCCTTTCTGGTCACGTACCGCAGCTGTATGTATGTGTGTGTGTATCTGTCTAAATATGTAGATATAGAGATAGAGATAGATAGAGATAGAGATAGAGATAAATAGATATAGATAAATATGACACTTGTTGAATAAATGAGTAAAGAGCAGGTGGACGTTTCTCTGTGTCCTTGGGCTCTGTACCCAGGGGAGGCTCTGAGGTGGGAGGTCTCAGATCTGACCATAGATGCAGTAATAACGAGAACAAAGACAAGAGAGCCCCATCCTGCTGGGACTTCGACACCAGGGACAGTGAAGGGAGAAGATCAAACACCTGGGAAAGCCTCGTTCCTCACTCCAAGGGACCAACACCTGATGAAGGAGAACAGAAAAACCTAAGAAGTCTCCCACTCAGGTGCCCAGAGAACCTGTGTTCCAGAGCACCTTGCTGTGTGGACCAGAAGCCAAGCATGCTGCAGTGTTAATCCAAAAAAAACACACTGGTTAGGGGCTTCTGGCTTTAAGAAGAGCAATCTGCCAGAGACCATGAGTTGTCAAGGATTTAAAAACACAATGAGGGCCTGGACATTGCCCCCACAAATTTAGTATTGGCCCATGAGGTATAAAGTAGGTCACTGGCTCCCTGGTGTCAAGTTGCTGTATATTTTTATAACTAGGTTTGAACATCATCAAGTGATGAGCTTATAACATTGCGATCCCTTAGGGCATGGCCTCAATTTATGAGACTTATTTTTAACAGGAAGGGAACAGTCCTGGATCAAACACCACTGATCTGTTAAGATCCCCTAGGAGGATCTGGATAGGATGCAGAGCGATCAGATAAAGGGTCAAGGTGGCCTGGCTGTAGAATGAACAGCGCATGTTGGGTACCCGGACATCCTCCAGCCGGGCATCACAGCCCTTCTGTGGGACGTGCCCAGCTATGGTCTGCCTCCTTCTCCTCCTCCTACCTCCAGCACTTTACTTTCTCTGGATGACTGTACTCGTTCCTCTGACAACTCAGAGAGGCAACTGGGCTCATCAGATCCTGGAGCCTCCAGGAGTACGAGGCCTCACCCATGGTCACCTGCATATCAGTCTGGGCAGGAGCCCAGCCTTTACTACTCAGGGTCCCTGATCCTACAGAGGCACCAGGTTTTTAGCACCTGGCCTGAGACATGCCCCACAGAGACACCACAGCATTCTAAGGCTGCAGCTGGCCCCGCCGTGGCCAAGCCAGGCCTGATGGCAGATCACTGAGTGCTCACCAGAACTTTCTGCCCTCTCCTTCTGGGCCTTCAGCTGGATGGCATTTCTCAGCTGCCCCTAAGTCCTGACCAACAGAATGTGGCACAAGGGATATGTGTCACAGACCAACCTCTGGCCCATTCAAACCTCCCATGAGAGATGCACCCTGCTGTTTTACGTTCTGGCTGGAGTGGAAACGACCACTTAGTGACTGTGGGTCATTGAAGTCGGCTGAGTCATGACACAGAGGAGGCCTGGGTCCCTGAATCACTGAATCAGCTGCCTGACCAGGGCCACCATTACTGGACTAGGTGTGAGTGAGAAATCAACATTATAGCATTATTAGTCTAAACCACTGAAATGCCAAGGATTTTTGGTCTCAGCAGCAAGTATTTGCCCTGAAGATCTCCGGTCTGCCAGAAGCTGTGAACCAATACTGCCTGACCTCCTTTCCCGGCTCAGCAGGCTACAGGGGCAGGTGCAGAGTGACAGTTTAAAGATCGGGGACCCAGCAAGGGGCAGACATCAGCCATGCAGAAAAGGAATGGAGGTCCTAGTGGGCTCAGTCCTGGCCAGAACTTACCACAAGCAGACACACATGGGCTCCAGGTGGGACCTCACAAGGCTAAGGCACATCTCCTCACAACAGGAGGCAGAAGAGCCTGGTGGGAGAAGTACATGCCTTCGGGAATCTGGCTCCCAGCAGCGGCTCTGCCTGCTCCCTGGGTTTCAGATCCCTCATCCTGTAAAGAGAAGTACCAACAGCTGCTAATGGTATTCTCAGGAGAACTGAATGATATGCCGCCAGTGAGACTGCTTTGAAAAGTCAGGTCATAAAGGTACTTTGACTTCTCTGAGGGAACCTCTAATCTGGAGAACTAGATCTCATCACGGTCCCTGCCTTGATTGCTGTAGACTCACTGCAAGCAGTAATCAACCTGTTAAGTGAAATGTGTCCTAAGCTGTCCTCACATAGCCCAGTGCAGCTCCTGACTCTTCTGGGCAGGGAGAGAGAAGCAGAAGCCCCAAGGCATAGCACTAGCAGTGAACCTCAGGCTGGCCTCTCTGTAATGGGGAAAAGAGGGCTGGTGAGGATGAAATTAGGGGCTGTGTGTAATTACGGCACTTTGCACACAATAAGCCTGACTGGACATTGGCTGACAGTCCCAGACAGAGAGAAAGTGGGGAAGGAGGAGGATGCAGAGGCTGACAGAGCCATGGAAGTCGTTGGGCCTCTTTGTGTTCTCCCACCTGCCAAGCCCCAGGGCCAGACCGCCTGGGCTCAGAAGCTAAACTTGGCAGAGGGAATGGCCCTCCCACCTGGAGTGCCCTCTGAGCCGCCATGCGCACGCGGAGGAGCATCCTTACCTCGGGCCGTCCAGGCTCCGTGTGACTCCACGCCTCCGACGACGGTCCAACCAAGTGCAGCCAGGCAGGTGGACTAGGGACTCCGTTCTCAGGGTGGCAAGGGGGCCACAAGGCAAGGTGCTGTCATGGGAGCTTGGAACTACCCCACAGGTGGGAACTTCCGGGAGCGCTGAGAACAGGACGCACACGCAGGGCCCAGAGGACATTCGCCAGCCCTGCAAAGCCATAGCCTCACAGGCGCTCTGCAGACTGGCCACCATCGGCAGTATGCTCACCAGATGGAGGCCCGACCGATGGGAGAGGCACGAGGGGCATCTTCAGAACGCGAGCGTGGGAGCCACACTGAAAGGCCCACCTTCTCCGTCAACCCCAATCTCATTGAGCCCTAGCGTGGGATCACCCGGGGCCCAGGATCATCACCCTGAACTGCTACCCTTGCATTTCCTTTGTCCCAGGGCTCTCCTAGTGTCTGGAGAACATCCCCACTCTGTGCACAGAGCCTGGTACCCCCTCCTCTCTGCCCAGCCCCTCCCTCTCCTGAGCCTCACATTCTTCAGACTCTTCTCCCACCTTAGTTCAATTCTGGAAATATTTAATGGAGTCCAAGTTCAGGGACTGATCAAAGCTCCCCTCTCTCTGCCCGAATTCTGAACCAATTGGTGAATAAGATACTACAGCTGTGGGGAGCCCAAAAGATTGCCTCTATCTCTGAGCCAGCTGAACTGGGGACTTTGACTTGTATTAGGACAAGTGGCTCTCTGGTATTCTACCTCAACATTAGGTAGGTTTTCACACCTCGGCAAGTGGGGACACAGCACAGGATAAGAACAGTTAGAAGCACATGCTGTCTGGAAGCGGCCTGGCTCCCAGGACCAAGAGAATGGAAAGGGGCA
>NW_011888855.1:5517775-5535441 GCF_000151845.1 Pteropus vampyrus
AGGCTGGAGGCTTGGGGCCACTGGTGGGCTTGGCCATGGTCAAGGTCAGTAGCCCTGTGCCCCTGTGGCTCTGAGCCCTGTGGCTCCCCGCAAGGAATCCCCAACTCATGCTGGCAGGGCGGATGTGTTCTATGCCCTCTTCACTATTGGTCACACAGACTCCCTAAACTGAGCTGAAAGAGTTAATCCCAGCAGACCTGGAATTGGTCTGACTGTGCTATGAAATGTGACATACCTGCGCAGCACTACCCCCATAACCAACACTTTCCAACCGTGGGTGAAGGAATTTCCGGGCGCTTTGTACCAACTTGACAGCCATGTTCATTGATAACAGCAAGACTGATGATTTGCATCTAATCTCAACTGAGACCTCCAAAAGTCTCTACTATTAGGCCAGGACCACAGCGAGAAATAAGCCTGTGTGACCAGAGGGTATAAGAAGCCAAGGCTCCATTCTGGGCTCCTAGTTCTGAAGAGTTCCACACACATGTTGGAGGTTCCTGGTCCAGGAAAAAAAGTACATCCAGGTCTCTCACAGAGAGGACAGGTGGAGCTCCAGCCTGGCCTGTCCAGACGGTACCATGCGGCAGCCTTGGCAGTGATGCATTTGCTCTTTTGTAGTGCTGTTGCTATAGTGTATCCTTGCCCTGCAACAAACGGTAGGTTCTTCAGCATCATGATTTTGGATCCTGTGAGTCTTCATGAGCTATCGAACCTGTCTAACTGCCATGTTAGGGTGCAACCTGGCTCTCCTCCTGTTTTAAGTTGGTGGGCAGGGCTTCTGTGCCATTCTAAATTAGATCTTAGGACCAAGTCACCATTGCAGCCACTTTTAAATGTCTTTCACTCTGTGCTCCAGAACCAGTCACTGCTGGTGGAACGAGAGTCAAAATTCAGAAGTGTTTCCACCTTTAAAAAAATTTTTTCTGAATTAAAACTTGCAGTCTTGAAAATTTGAATTTAAAGTTAGCTTTTCTAATTGAATTGAAGGCTCTGCAATTAAGGAAATGAATGGCTAATGAAATGATTATAAAGCACTTTGCAGAAATGTTATGTAAATGCAGGCAGAGGAAAACAAAATGTGATGACAGTCACACCGCTTCAGATTTGGGAGAGCATGGTTCTGAGTTCTTTGGGGACACCCAGGCACTGGCATTCAAAAACTCATCATTGTCTTGACAGCTCTGAAGCCAGCCCCTTTAAGAGAAGTTGAGTATCCTTGCCACAGGGTTTAGGATTTGCCTCTAAGCCTAGGTGCCCATTGCATCCCACCTGCTGGGCTATTGGGGTGGCCTCAGTTGGAGCAGTGGGGAGAAGTTCTGCAGTGTATCGGGAAATGGTCCCTTGCAGACTCCATTCCCCAGCTAAGCAGCCTGTAGCTACATAGATTTATAAACTCTTCTGAGGCTTGAGAATATCTGCATATACACACAGCCAGGTGGGAGCCCCATGACCTAGGTCAGTCCACGTTCATTACAGAAATGGCTGAGGCCTGTGAGGTTACAGGGCACACAGCCTTTGGGAATGAGAACTTCTTGAGAGCAGCTGGACAGAGTAGTCTACCAGGCATAGTGGTTCCCTGTCCCTTTACCCAGAGAAGGCTTCTCAGGGGACAATGGAGGGATCAAGAAGTAACTGTTTGAGCCAGAGCCAGCTGAGTACCTTAGAGGGACCCTTCTGGGGAAAGGTGGGAGTGAGAACAGAAGGCTCATGAGAAAGGGCGAGCAATAATCGTCCTGCCCACACTGCTCGTTTCCAAGTGCAAGGTCCCATTAGTGCAGTTAACATTCCCTTGCAGCTGGGATTCTGACAGCCTCATTTTCCGCAGTCCCGGGTTGGGATCCACCTCCACCACACCACGTAAGATGATCCCTGCCTCTTCAGTGGCAGTGTCTACACACTCTGTGGGAGTAGAATCCATGCAGAAGCAACTTCTGGACTCCCCTAGCTTATTTCCTTCTGCTCCAGAATCATTTGTGCTTAAGGGTACCTTGGAGCAACCAGTCATTTCATAGAGCAGCAATGCTTGGCCAAGCATCATGGAACTTCCGTGATTAAAGTTTCTAGACTGTAGTCACAATTTGATTGTCAATAAAATGTAATTTTAATTAAGTTTGCTCTCCAAGAGGGGGGGAATAAAAACACCCAGAATCCGAACAGCTTGGTTAGAACCAAAGGTTTCTTCACAAAGACTCTCACTTTCTTAGGAAAACTGTCCACTCGGTATCCACTTGGCCTTGCCGTTGGAGACTTTGTAGACCCTCAGTGGGCATAAAAGTGGAGTAGGTCTTTGGCAAGGCTAAGGAAGAGATAAGGAGGGTAACAGATGCTGCAGAGGCCGTGCTTGGCTGCAAGCTGCAAAGATTTTCATCCTGATTGGAACAGTAATTCCTTCATTGGGATATCACTTTGAAAAATAATGTGGCAGGGAAAGCAAAGGCAGCTCGCTGTGAATTCTGAGCAGAAGCACACGGACCTGCTCCTCAGAGAGGGGCCTGTGCAGCTAGCTGGGCACATCTAGAGCCAGAGGGCCACTTGCCCCAGCAGGAGGACATTTTAAAAGAGATTCGCCACTCCCAACCTGGAATATGGGGTTGAGAACCTCGTGATGGGCCTGAACCTGGTTACAGAGGCTATCCAGAGCCTCTAAGCCAGTCCCTGAGTGAAGTGCCTTCTCCAGTGAATCCCATTCTGTCCTCGCCATGTTGAGAGGTGGACATTATTATCCTCAGTTGACAGACAAGGAAACTAAAGCAAAAGGGGGATTAAGTAACATGGCCAAACCTCAGTCTTGAGCTAGCCTGAGACAGTCTGAATGAACCTTAGACAAGACCTGAGCTTGGGATTCTTTCTGGAGTTTTGTGATGGACAATGAATAGATCAGCCCAGACACTCTCCCCAAGATCTAAGCACCCCCTATCCTGTTCTGACATCCTATCCCACTAGGAACCCAAGATTGTGGCCTTCGTGCCCTGGGGACTTCTTCTGGGTTTTAGTACAGTCTGGGTGACCTATAGCAAACCTTGAACCTGAGCTAAATCCTGTGGAGTTTTGTTTGTGTGGTTGTATGTTTGTCTTCCTGGTCAATAGATAATAATATAATAATAACAATAAAGCTAGTCAACATTTATTGTTGTATGCCAGCTATTAAGTGAAGCATATTACATAATCCTTATATCACCCTTTGAGATAGATGCTGTTATAATCCCATTTTATAAACGAAGAAACTGAGGCCTGTGTAAGCAAGTCACCCATGGTGAGGCGGAGTCTGGAATCCTGGGGTCCACACTTTTAACTCCTGTGCTTTTATGGTCATTTTCAGAAAACCCAATTCATAGACACCTGACACTTCAGAGACAAATTATTCACATAAGGGATCTTTTACTTCAGGAAAGGACTCACTTGGAGTTTGGGCAAACTTCCTTAGTGCATTTAAAATGTGATCTGATTTACGGTGTTTGATGTCCTGCCCGTGACATGATGGAAAGCTATGTTTGCCCCTGGGTGTCCTTGGCTGCTGTCCTGCCAGGCTCCCTTACAGAGAAGAAAGTTAATCCATCCTGGGCCTCAGAGTGCTGGCGCAGGGCAGCCTGGTGCCCAGCCCCTCTCTGGCTGGCCTTTGGCTTCTACCTTTAGAGAAGAGTCTGAGTCTATTCTTGGTGCAGAGGCCCACACTCAGGCCCAGGCTGGGTGACCTTGAGTGGGCAGCTCAGCTTCTCATGCTCTGCTGGAGGTAACCCTGGCCAAGCTGACTCGCCTTTGCTGGGGTTCCCGGGTGTATCTAATTAATGATGTAAAATACTTAGAGACATAAGTCCATGATGAGCAGGGCCCATAAATTACCAGGGAGGATCCCTAAATGTTGTTTCACTCATGCTTATTCTCAGTAATGAATAATTATCTTCTCAGACCCACAGCCAAACTCCATGTCCAAACATCTTCCCCTGGAGGAGTCATTGACCCTGACTGCTGGGATTCTCAAAAGGTCATGAGCAACAATCAGAGGCAATGTTTGGACTTCGATTAGATACTAGTCTGAAGAACCTACTCTATAAGGCATGTCTGGTAAAATTTGAATAGAGACAGGGTATTCGATGGTGTCAGGGAACTGTTAACTTCGTGGTACAATAATGGCTGGGATGGTTAATTTTACGTGTCAGCTTGACTACGTCACAGGGAGCTCGGACATTTGGTCAAACATTATTCTGACTATATCTGCAAGGGATTTTTAGATGAGACTGACATTTGACTAGGTAGGCGGAGTAAAGCAGATTGCCCTCTCTCATGTGGGTGGGCCTCATCTGATCAATTGAAGACCTGTATAAAACCAAAAGGCTGACCCTCCCACTAGTAAGAGGCAACTCCTGCCTGTCTGCTTGAACTGGGACATTGGACTGAAACATCAGCTTCTCCTGGACCTCGAGCCTGCTAGCCTTTACACTGAAACTACACCATCAGCTCTCCTAGGTCTGCAGCTTGCCAGCTGCAAATATTGGGACTTCTCAGCCTCCACAGTTGCATGAGCCAATTCCTTATAATAAATCTCTTTCTATATATCTATTTATATCCTGTTGGTTCTGTTTCTCTGGAGAACCCTAATACAATGGCATTATGATTATGTATGAGTATTATCTTATTTTTTAGAGGCTCGTCTTAAAATAGTTATAGGTGTAAGGTAATGATGCCTGTAATTCATTTTGAAATTCTTCATAAAAAAGATGAAAGATATGATAGGATGTAAATAGTAATTAAATCTAGATGATAGGCATAAAGGTAAGGGTGCTATTTATCATACTACTATAATATACATTATACTATATATGTCCATTATATTATTCCCTCTACTTCTCTGCATATATATTTTCATAATATAAAATTTAAAAACAAAACTAACAGGCAAACCATAGTGATTTCTGACAACTACTCTGACCAAGAGCACAATTCTCGCTCGTGAACAAGAGGCTGAGGGAGATGAGCACATCACTGAGAAAATACAGCCTGACAGTGGGCCAGAAACAGGGGTCTTATGCTGGTACACAGTTTGGGGGTTACAAACACCCAACAAGTAGGCCTAAATATGTGTAAAGACTCAAACACAATAGCAGTTATTTCTTGCTTACATTACAGCTTAAAGCAAGGGCCCCAGGTTGGTAGACAGAGTTCCTCCATGCAGTGATTCAGGGACCCAGGATCTGTCTGTGGCTCCATCATCTCCTATAGCCTATGGTCATCTTTATGCAGCTGATAAAAGAACTAAAAATCTGGGCCTGGAAGCAACATGCATTCCTTCCATACACATTCTGTTGTCAGAAACTGGTCACAGAAAAGGAAACCGGTCACACAGCCATGCATAGAGGCATGGAATAAAGGTGGGGTGTAAAGGTGTGACTGGAAAATGTTTCTGGATAGGCTTTCCAGCTACTGCTCTTTGCTATGGCCAAAGAAGGGTGGATTTTGGTGGGCAGCCAGCTATCTCTGACACATGTGGCTTAGGCTTAGTTGTTGATAGGCTAGTGACAGAGAGGGTCACTATAGTTTAGAACAAGTAATGAGTCCCCTGGGGAAGGCAGGACAAGTCAAATGGCAGCCCCAGCTCTGAGTCTGGCTCTGTGTGTGTTCAGATGTGCTTCAGGGAACCACAAAGAAGGCAGTGAGGCCCCAGCCTCTAGGAACTCCCAGACCTGCTGGGACTCTAAAGCATAAAATCAGCAGGCATCAGACCAAAGCAGGAGATAATTAAATGCTGAACGGTGCCTGGCGCAAAAACAAGGGTGTAAAATTTTTGATGAAAGGAACTGTGTCTGTATGCTGACTCCTCCATGCTCAGCATAGGGGCTGGCAGAGCGCCAAAACCTCACAAGATCACCATCTATTCAAATTAAACTCTCTTAGAAAGGCAGGGATACAGAAGGGGAAGGGGTGGCCCTGAGTGTCCTGTGACCTTCCTTTGAAGGATTCTTTGGGTGGGGGTTACTTAAATAAAGACCTAGGGCCCAACCAAATTCATCAAGCACTAAGAATAGGGGTGGTCTCTCTAGTCATAGAGAGCGCTTTATGGGACTGGGGAGCTAACTGAGCAATTTTCCTTCATGACAGTTGTCACTGGTAGTTATATATTTATTTCCATGCTCACTTCTTCAGAATCTACTCCTGCACCAGACTGTAAGCTCCCTGAGGCAAGAGCCTGCCTGTCCCAGGCATCACTGTATCTGCAGGGCCTTGGGCAGGCCCTGGCCTCTACTGGGTGTCCAGTGAATGAATGCACGAGAGAATAAATGTAAGGCCAGTTGGTGGGACAGTGAGAGGCTGTCTGTACCATGAGACTGCCCAAGGGAGGGAAGTATCTCTCTATATGTGTATTTACTCTGCCTGGAGCTAGATTTTATTTTCAGCCTGAACTTCCTTTGTTTGCTCATTAATTCAGTATTTACTATGTTCTGGGGCTGGGGCTGCCACTTGACCAAGGGGCTTCAAGAGGCCAGTAAGTTTTCCTTCTCCTATAAAAGCAAACCCTACCCTGGTTCCCATACTCATCCCACTTCCATGACCACTGGGAGTGATAGGTTGCTATGATGCCCCTCCATGTCGCCAGAGAAAATACAGGCACCTTGCTAGCACTGACTGGGGGACGAGGGTGAGCAAGCGGATCCGGGGTTCCTCCAGAGGCCCCCGCTGCTGTGAGGGCTCCCTCAGGGAGACGTCAGACCCAGCTGTGAGCTACTCATCTTTTTCATCCCCTAGAAAGCAATGTCAGAACACTGAGATGTTTGAGGATCATTTTTTACTTTAATTAGAAAACACATATTTAAACAGCATCAAACATTAATGAGACTTGCAGGGGGGTCACTTATAAACAAACTTATTTAATTAAAGTGTGGCTGAGGCCTCTCCCCACTGCCTGGCTATTTTGTCCCCAACGTCCCTCTGGGCTGATCAGTGAGGAGAATATCCTGCTGATGGCTTTGCCACTGGGCCACGGACTCAAGCCTCTTTCCACCCTGACAATGGACTTTTTCTGCTGTCCATTAATCCTGATATTGATTTTGCTATAAACCCACACGGCACTCCCCTCCCAGGCCAGAGGAAGAAACCTCCATTGATTATATTGGAATAAGGTTTGCTGTAAAAAAGCAAAATGCCTAAAACATTGAAATGAAGTAAGCTCTTTGAGGGTCCATAAATCACCCAGGAAAATGCTGCAAATGAACAGGGCTTCTTAAACAGCCGGAAAATACGACACCATAAAACAGTTCTGACAAGAAATCCCAGCCCCTCTCTCTATATAGCTGCCATTTGAAAAGCATCATCAATAATGGTTATTGCTGTGTGGTAAGCAAAAGAGGGGCAGTTGTGTCAGTCTCCTTTAGAAAGTTCCCTCAAAGTCACTTTGCCCAAATGGCAGCGTGGCGTTTTTTCACGCAGTAAATACATCCCAATTATAAGCATGTCATGTTAGCTTTTACAGTTCACTAATCACAAACTTTTTGTATGTCATTGCCAACTAGCATCTTTCCCTAATCGGAATTTATGGTTCCGTTTGGCTGTCAGTGGAGATCAGAAGGGTCATGGCAGTGTCACTTTTTCAGAGCTGGAGGGCTGGGCTCGGCCTCAAGGTCATCTCCTCCTGCCTCCCTCCTCTAGTCTGAAGGCTGAGGTCGTGCATGTCCCAGTGGTGGGGGTGGGGGCTCCTCCAGGGTCCCCTCATTCCCGTGGTCATCCTCGAGGCCCAACCTAGGCACCAGGCCTGGTTCATCTCTTGTTCATCTCTGTAGACCCAGCTTCTCAAAAGCTCCAAAACACTCAGCAAAGCCTGAAGTCAGACATCTCATCAGCGGAAGCAGCATCAGCTCTTCTGAGAGCAATGCTGAGCCCATAGGACCTTCCCTGAGTGGCTGCCAAGGTGGCTTTGCCACAAGTCTGCCTTCTTGAAACCTCCAGGGCTCAGCACCATGCACGCCAGCAGACACCCCTCACCAAGTCAGATCAGGTGCTCTGGGCCACCAAGCCTCACAGCACCAGGCTCACTCAGATGCCTTCTGGTCTCTCCAGCGCCAACCTGGCAGTTTGGCTCACAAGCCTGCACTATGAGATTGCTCCCTGGCCAAGCAATTTCAGAATTAGTGGGGGAATGTGAAGCTGTGATGACTGTGGCACCCAACCTGCACATCAGTGTCATCTTAGTGTTGCCCCTGGGCCCTAATCCTTCTGTGTTGCCTCTCCAGTTATATGGCCCTAGGTGTACAGACAGGAAATGCAGGATGCAGCCAGGCATCACATGCCCTTCTGCACTGGGGAGAGCTGTTGGGCTGGAGGGGCAGCCCCTGAGGGAGGCAGCCCTGCAAACAACTGGTTGCAGGGTCCAGAGCAGACCACCCTACATCTGGAGGGTTGCAGCAGCCATTCTGCAGACCATGGCAAACTCCACAGACCAAGGCCACAGGCCCAGGCACCAGGAACACAGGGCAGAACTGGATCAAGACCTTAGAGGATCCAAGCACTGATTCCAGACAAAAACTATAGCAAACGGTAAACTGGAAGTATAAGGTGGTCCAACTCCATTCTGATTTTCCCCCATGTTAACTACTTTGATGCTTTTTCAGGAAAATGTTTTTCTTGGTGCCTATGTGAGTTTCCTAGGCCTGCCTTAACCACAAACTTGGTGCCCTAAAACAAGAGAAATTTATTCTCTCACAGTTCTGGAGGCCAGAAGTCCAAAATCAAGGTGTTGGGAGGGCCATGTTCCCTCCAAAGGCTGTAAGGGTGGATCTTTCCTTACCTCTTCCAGCTGCTGGTGGCTCTAGGTTTTTCTTAACTTGCGGCTATGTAACACTAATCTCTGTGTCCATCTTCACATGGCCTCTCCTCTGTGTCTGCATCTTTTCTGTCTCTTATAGGGATACTTGTCATTGGATTTAGGGCCCAGGTAGTCCAAGATGCTCCTATCACAAGATCTTTAACTTAATTACATCTGCAAAGATCCATTTTTCCAAATATGGTCATATTCACAGGTTCTGGAACATGGACATATCTTTGGGGGGCACTGTTTAGCTCATTCAGTGCCTTTGCTTTGTGGGTACCTTAATCCATGCTTAGCATTCTGTTTGGTGATTTATTACTACCTAAAGGTCATATCCACTTGTCACAGTCATCGTCACCACAGATATCACCTTCAAATAGCGACTGATGTATTACAGAAGATCTCTCCAAAAGACCCATTTTACAAGAAATAGATGTATTCTCTATGCCCAACCTGTGAGGAGACTAAAGGAAAAACACTAGGGCTTTCTGGAAAAACAGCTGAATCCAGTTCTAGAGCAGAAAAAGTACAAACTGAACCTGGGATACCTTGGGCCAGAAAGCAAGAGACTGATCAAAGATTTAATGGGGTCATATTTAAAAGACACAAGAACTGAAAGGGGATATCACTGGCCATACCTGGGGCACATTTATCATGAAAGAGAATAAAAATAATCATGGAGACTCTAATGCATGTAATGGGGGAAAAAAATCCATGAGTCCATAGTGATACTCCAAAAAAGAGGGCCAGAGAAGGAAGAACACAGGAAAAAAAGAAAGAAAGAAGAATCTCTTTTGATCAGAGAATGCCTGCTAATAAATGTAGAAGAAATGATACAGTTAGAAAATTGAGTCAGTTGGCTACTTTGGCTGGCTGGCTGGCGGGCGGGCTGGCTTCCTGAGTTTCTTCACATTTGAGTCTCTGAGTGTCCATCTCCGAGCCTGTCCCTCTGGAGTGTTGCTCCCATGTCTATTTCTTTGAGTCTCTTTATCTCTGAGTTTCTCTCCCCAAATCTATCTCTGGGTATACCTCTGAGTCTCTCACAGAGTCACTATATCTCTGTGTCAATCCACGGAGTCTCTATATCTCTGAGTCTTTGTATCAATGAGTCTATCCCCTCAGTCTCTATATCTAAAACTCTGCCCCGCCCTTAGCTTCTATATCTGAGTCTCTCCCTGCAAGCTCTATGTCTGATATCCCCCCAAGTATATCTGTCTCTCCCTTGCCCCCAAGTCCCTAAAACTCGGAGTCTCCCTCTCTGATCTTTTGTATCTGAGTCTTTCTCCCTAGGATCAGTGTCAGAGACTCTTGGAGAATATAATGAGATGGAGAGAGATATATAGATCCTCGGGGAGGGGCAAGAGACAGAGATATAGAAATGGACGGCCAACTCAGATATAGTCACACTACAGGGGAGAGATTGACTTGGAGGGGGAGACAGTAAGATATAGACTCAGGAGGAGATCTAGAGACTTGGAGGAGACTCAGATATACTGAGGAAGAGAGACATGTGGGGGAGTCTAACAGTTATACTCAGAGATGTAAAGACTTGGGGTGAAATACTCAGGGATAGAGAGACTCGGAGATAGAGACTAAGGTGATGAGAGACACAGATATATTCAGGGAGAAGAGACTCAGATCTAGAGACTCAGAGAGGGAGACTCAGAGATATAGAGACTCAGAAGGGAAAGAGATAGACAGACTCGGGGTAGGGGAGATCAGACATAGCCACTTGCGGGGAAAGACTTATATAAAAACTTGGGGGGGCAAAGACTCAGATACAGAGACTTGGGGGATAGACTCAGTGATACAGAAACTTAGGAGCTGACTCAGAGACAGAGAATCGGGAGCATAGATGCAGAGATATAGACTCGGGGGATGGACTCAGATTTAGTGACTCAGAAACGGGGAGGCTCAGTCATAGACATTTGGAGCATAAACTCAGAGATAGACTCAGAGATAGAGACTTGGGGAGCCTCAGAGGTACAGGTCTTGCAGGGTATACTCAGATATAGAGTGTAAGGGGAGAGACTCAGAGATATAGAGACTAAGGAGATAGACTCAGAGATATAGAGACTTGGGTGGGGGAGAGGCTCAGAGACAGAGACTTGGTGGGGGAGTGGAGAATCAGAAATATAGAGACTTGGGGGAGACAGAGATATAGAGGCTGAGGGGAGGAGACTCAGAGATATAGAAACTTGAGGGAGATGTGGAGATATAGAGACTTGGGGAAGGATTAGAGTTGTGGAGACTCAGTGGATAGACTTAGAGAGTCAGGTCAGGGGAGACTTACAGAGTTGGAGGGAGATATTCATATATGAGACTCAAAAATAGACTCAGGAGGAAAAGACTGAGAAATATGAGACTTGAGAGGAAGAGACTCAGAGATATAGAGAATCGAGGGGATGGACTCAGAGATTTGGAAACTCGAGTGGGTGAAGACTCAGGCATAGAGGGCTGCAGGATAGACTCGGAGATACAGAGACTTTGGGAGGAGATTAGAGACATAGAGACTCAGGAGTAGAGACTCAGAAATATAGAAACTCAGAGGGCAGAGACTCAGAGATACAAAGACTCTAGGGGGAAGAGAATCAGAGATATAGTGATTCTGGGAGGAAATGACTCAGATATAGAGACAGAGGGGTGGAGACTCAGACACTTAGAGACTCGAAGAGGGAGACTCAGAGATACAGAGAATCAGAGCAGGAAACCCAAAAGAAAAGGAACCAGGCGGGGAGACACAGATACAGAGACATGGGGGAAAGACTCAGAGATATAGAGATTTGGGGGAGAGACTCGAGATATGGAGACTTGGGAGATAGACTCGAAAGTATAGAAACTTGGTTTGGAGGCTCCAAGATACAGAGCCTTGAGGGAGAGACTCAAAGACAGATCTCTGGGGTGGAGACTCAGAGACACAGAGCTCTGAGGGGGAGACTTGGAGATACAGAGAATCAGAGAGGGATACTCAGAGCTATAGGAACTTGGGGGCAAAGACTCAGAGATACAGATAGAGGGGAGACTCAAAGACGGAGACTGGGGTGGAGATTCAGAGACAGAGAATCAGAAGGGGAGACTCAGAGCTACAGGGACTTGTGGGAGAGACTGAGAGATATAGAGACTAGTGGGGAGACTCAGAGATATAGAGACTCGAATGGGGTAGAGACTCAGAGGTATAGAGGATTGCGGGGAGTGATTCAGAGTAGTAGAGACTTGGGGCAGGAGAGACTCAGAGATATAGAGGCTCCATAGTGGATACTCAGTTATAGAGACTGGGGGTGGGGGGGCAGACTCAGACATAGAGACTTGGGAGATAGACTCAGAGATAGAGACACTTAGAAGAGATACTGATAGATAGAGACTCGAGAGGGAGGGTAGAGATATAGGTACCTGGGGGATAGACTCAGAGATTTAGAGACCTGGATAAGGGATAGACTCAGAGATACAAAGACTTGGGGAGGAGATTCAGAGAGAGAGAGACATTAGTGGAGATTCAGATAGAGAGTTGGGTGGAGACTCAGAGATATAGAGATTTGAGGGCGGGGCAGACTCAGAGATACAGAGACTGAGGGAGAGACCCAGAGAGAGCACGATTTAGAGGAGACACAGAGTGACTCACGAGCTGAGAAACCAAGATGACACTCAGCAGGGAGAGACTCAGAGACAGGAGCAATGGGGAGAGAAGGTAGACTCAAAGCAATAACATAGACCTTGCGGCTAACCTGTGAAGATTTTGCATTTTATTTCCACATGGAATAGTATTAAAATCTGTCTTTGGACTAGGACAGAAAGCTAGTCTCAAAATTCTCAAAGGGGTGACGAGAATCAGAACGTCTTCTGCATCTACGGCCCAAGAATGTGATCCCAGAAAGACCAGAAGCAGACATGCTGAGCTATATGATTGCCCTAGCAAGTCGATAGTCACCGTGCTTTCTGGAAAATATTTTCTCTGAATTATAGAAATGAGATGCGTCATAAATATATTGAGAATGTGGGATGGGAACCTCCTTTTTGGAGAAGACAGTTGAATATAGGGAAAAGGCAGAGATGGAGTGACCTGTGGTGTCGGATCGGAACTGAAGGTATCAAGGGTTAGTGTCAGCATAAATATATGTATATAAATGTGTGTCAGAGCATAGATATATGTAGATGTTTAAATATGCATACTCAGGCCTGCCCTCTGAGCTTCTGAAACTCCCCACACCTGCCCCTTCCCCACCCCACCCACGCACACTTACCCATTCCCACGTATTCACCATCAGGCCTGCTGTCTGCCATGAACCTGCCTGTGGCCCAAGGGCTGGCCTAGCCCAGGGCCCATCCATGTATTCACTGAGCATTAGACTATCTTGGCCTTAGGCTGGTGGGGCAAGGCTGGCTGCCTCTGCCTACAGCCCCAGAGGTCTCACTCTCTCCAACGGGGAGCCCCAACTGGAAACGAGAGTGCAGGTGCCACCCTTGGCAGCCAATCTTCACTTCTTGTCCAACTGCTGCCTTCGTCCTTCTGTGAGTACTGGGGCCCAGGGGCTTTGGTCCATGTCTAGGGAGGGGCATGGACCTTGGGTACCATCAGTCATAGCCCAGTGTCCTTCCATCCTTCAGGTCAGTCTGAAGCTGCACAGGATGCTGCTATCCCCTCCATGATAGAAAAACTAACCCATCAGTAACCCTCATCTGAGGTCATTCTACCCTCCAGGGATCTTTGACCATTTCAGTAGACAGTTTGGTTGTCACAAATTGGGGGCTGGGTGCTACTGGCCTCCAGTGGTTAGTGGCCCATGATGCTGCTCGGCACCCAGAAGAATGCCTCTGCCTCAGTTCCAGCACTTCTCAACAGTGGTTCTGGTGCCATGCCCGACCAGACACCCTGTGGACACACTCTTCTCCAAGCGCCAGCACAGGCCTGCAGACCCCCACCTGACTGCACATCCAGGCTCTACCTCTGTGTAGACATGGTCTCTTGGGCCCAGAATCCCAGCGGCAGGCACACGTGTCTATGCCCCTCAGGCAGACCTGTGACTCAGTTTCACCCTAACGACCACGCTTTAGAGCCAAACCTGCCTGCCCAATGATTCAGAGCGATGATCACAAGCCCTCCCAAATTCTCAGTGGAACCGTACTCATCCACACACCTGGTGACAGGCCCCAAAGATATAGACTCAGACACAGACACTGAAACATATCCTCATCTCAGTCCCAGCCCTACTGACCACTGTCCTAAAGCCAGATTTGTCCACCTAGGAGTAGACAGGATCCGAGCCCATTTCAGCCTTTGGGAACAGGTTCGACAACAGAAAGTGCCATTGTGGACCTCCTGCAGCCATGTACCCTAGCTCCAACTCTGTTTTTGAGTCACGGATCCCAGAGGCAATCTCATTGCCTGGGATACACTGAAGGAAGGTATCTTCTAAAATGAAAGAAGCAGTTGGTCACTTACAAGGGAGCTCCCATAAGACCGTCAGCTGATTTCTCAACAGAAACTTTGCAAGCCAGGACTGGCATGAAACGATCAGAGTGATGAAAAGCAATAACTGATAACAGAGATTACTCTACCCAGCAAAGCTGTCATGTAGCATTGAAGGACAGATAAAGAGCCTCCCAGGTGAGAAAAAGCTAAAGGAGTTCATCACCACCAAGCCAGTACTACAGGAAATATTGGAGAGACTTCTTTAAAAAGGAGGGGAAGAAAAAAAAATGAATCAAGTAGCAACAACTATGTACCTATCAATTATCAGGTTAAATGTAATTGGATTAAATGCTCCAGTCAGAAGATACGGAGATAATAAAACAAGACCCACGTAGATGCTCTCGACAAGACGCCCACTTTGGATCAAAAGACAGACTAAAAGTAAAGAGATTAAAAAAAGATATTTCATGCAAAAGAAAAAAAATGCTGGGGTAGCAATACTCATACCAGACAAAAGAGACTTTAAAACAAAGGCAATAATAAGGACAAAGAAGGACTCCACATAATGATAAAGGGATCAATACAACAAGAGGATCTAACCCTAGTAAACATTTATGCACCCAACACAGGAACATACGTAAATATAGATAGATAGATAGATAGATAGATAGATAGATAGATAGATAGATGATGGATAGATAGATAGATAGATAGATAGATAGATAGATAGATATACACACACACAACATATATATATATATATATACACACACACATATATACATACATATACACACATATATACATACATACATATATATATAAATACTGACCTACATAAAGAGAGAGATGGCCAGTAATACAGTCATAGTAGGGAGCTTTCACACCCCGCCCACCAATATCAAAGGATAGATCTTCCAGACAAAAAATCTACAAGGACACAGTAGTCTTAAGTGACACACTAGACTAGATGGATTTAATTGATATTTTTAGAGCATTTCACCCAAAAGCAGCATAATATACATTCTCCTCAAGTGTACATGGAACATTTTCCTGGATAGACCACATGTTAGGCCATAAAACAAGTCTCAATAAACTTAAGAAGACTGAAATCATATTAAGCATCTTTTCTGACTAAATAATATGAAACTAGAAATCAATGACAAGAAAACTGAAAACACCCAAACACATGGAGGCTAAATAACATGGTACTAAACAAGAAATGAGTTAGCAATGAGATCAAGGAAGAAATCAAAAGCTAACTAGAGACAAATAAAAATATGACTCAAAATCTATAAAACCATCATGGGACTCAGCAAAAGCAGTTCAAGAGGGAAATTCCTAGAACACAATCCCATTTATAATTGCATTAAAAAAAAAAAAACTAGGACTAAATTTAACCAAGGAGGTAAAATTTAACCAAGGAGGTACTCAGAAAATTGTAAGACATTAAGGAAAGAAATTTAAGAAGATACAAACCAGTGGAAGCATACACCATGCTCATGGATAGGAAGAATTAACATCATTAAAATGTCCAAAGTATCCAAAGGAATCTACAAATTCAATGTGATCCCTATCAAAATCCAATGGCATTTTTCACAGAACGAGAATGAGTAATACTAAAATTTATAGGAAACCATAAAGACCCCGAATCACCAAAGTAATCTTGAGAAAGAAGAATAAATTTGGAGGTATCACTCTATCTGATTTCAAAATGTACTACAAGGCTGTAGTCATCAAATAAGCATGGGACTAGCAAAAAAAAAAAAAACAGACATGTAGCTCAGTGGGATAGAAGAGCCCAGAAGAAAGTCGCATCTATGTTGTCAATTAACCTATGACAGAGGAGGCAAGCATATACAAAGGAGTGAAGATAGTCTCTTTGATAACTGGTATTGGGAACACTGGACAGATACATGCAAAATAATGAAACCGAACCTCCTTCTTATACCACATACAAGAATAGACTCAAAAATGGATTCGATTTTTTGTAAGAACGAAAACCAAAAACTTCTAGAAGAAAACATAGGCTGTAAACTCTCTGACATCGCTCTTAGTAATATGTTTTCTGACCTATCATCTCGGGCAAGGAAAACAAAAGAAAAAAAAAAACAAATAGGGCTACATCATAACAAAAAGTTTTTGCACAACAAAGGAAACCACCCACAAAATAAAACAACCTACTGAATGGGAGAAGATATTGGCAACGATATATCGGATAAGGAGTTAATATCTAAAATTGATAAAGAACCCATACAACTCAACACCAAAAAAACAAATGATCCCATTTAAAAATGGACAGAGGACCCAAAAAGGCATTTCTCCAAAGAGAACGTACAGATAGCCAATAGACATATGAAAAGATGTTCAATATCCCTAATCATCAGGGAAATGCAAATTAAAACCATCATGAGATACCACTCCACACCTATCAGAATTGCCATCATCAATAAATCAATGAACAATCAGTGTTGATGAAGATGTGGAGAAAAAGGAATCCCTGTGCACTGTTGCTGGGATTGTAAACTGATGCAGCTGCTACAGAAAATGGTATGGAGTTTCCTCAAAAAATGAAAACTAGAACTACTATATGACCCAATCATCCCATTTCTGGATATTTATCCAAACGAACCCAAAACATTACTTCAAAAGGACGTGGGTATCTATATGTTCATTGCAGCATTATCCACAATAGCCAAGATATGGAGGCTACCTGGTGTTCACCGAGAGATGATTGGGTAAAGAAGAGATGGTACATATATACAATAGACTATTCCTCAGCCATAAAAAAGAACGACATCTTGCCATCTGCACCCTTATGGATGGACATAGAGGGTACTGTACTGAGTGGACTAAGTCAGATTGAGAAAGACAGATGTCGTATGATTTCATTTACACGTGGAATCTAAAGAACAAAATAAGCAAACAAAACAAACAAACTCGTAGATACAGAGAACATTTTGATGATTGCCAGATGGGAGGGCTGAGTGAAAAAGGGGGAAGGAATTAAGAAGAACAAATTGGCACTTACAAGAGTCATGGAGACGTAAAAGAGAGCATAAGGAAGATAGTCAATAATATTGTAATAACCATGTATGGTGTCAGATGGGTATTAGATTTATTGGGGTGATCACTTTGTGAGTTATATAAATGTGTAATCGCTATGTTTTACACCTAAAATTAACATAATATTGTACATGAACTGTAATTGAAACATAGGAAATTTTAAAAATAAAGAACAGAAAGGAAAGGTGTATACAAAAAAGTAAGAATAAACAGCTCACCCAATTAAGTCACGTCCACCCAGAATAATCTCCCTTCTGATAAATTCAAAACCATGTGATCTGTAATTTAGTTATGTCTGCATAATCCCTCCACCTTTGCCATCAGCAGTTAATGGAAATTTTCATAATTTCTATATTTTGGCCATTATGAGCAACAGAGCAATAGAGATTCACGTAC
>NW_011888855.1:5535491-5537574 GCF_000151845.1 Pteropus vampyrus
TAAGGAAGATAGTCAATAATATTGTAATAACCATGTATGGTGTCAGATGGGTATTAGATTTATTGGGGTGATCACTTTGTGAGTTATATAAATGTGTAATCGCTATGTTTTACACCTAAAATTAACATAATATTGTACATCAACTGTAATTGAAACATAGGAAATTTTAAAAATAAAGAACAGAAAGGAAAGGTGTATACAAAAAAGTAAGAATAAACAGCTCACCCAATTAAGTCACGTCCACCCAGAATAATCTCCCTTCTGATAAATTCAAAACCATGTGATCTGTAATTTAGTTATGTCTGCATAATCCCTCCACCTTTGCCATCAGCAGTTAATGGAAATTTTCATAATTTCTATATTTTGGCCATTATGAGCAACAGAGCAATAGAGATTCACGTACAAGGATGTTTTTATTTCTTTTTTTAGATCCAAATCCAGAAGCGGTGCTTCTGGGTCGCATGATAAATTTAAGGAGAAGCATATGTTGGCACGTCCTGATTTCATACTCCAACCCCATTCTTACTGCTGTGTGACCTTGAGCGAGTTATCTAGTTTCTCTGGGCTCACTGTCCTCTGCTATACTTTTCTAACAGTGTGATTCTGAAAACTAAATAGTCCATGTGAAGCCCCTGAGCATAGCTTGACATAGAATCAACTCTCATTGTTAGCTACCACTAATATTTATTCTGACACTCTACCGGACACTCAGTAAACAGTCACTGATTGAACAACAGGTGAAAGACAAGGTCTCACTGGACAATCTGCCCTGTGTGTGAAGCTTCTGCTCTCGAACTTCTGTACCACAAAGTTTTACATTTCTTCTTCCATTTTTTAGTCGTATGTCCTGTGGTTGGGGCTGACTCTATGCTTGACTCTTTGAGAGGATTTGACAACAATCTAACACCTGCAGATTCCTCAATAAACATATTTAACTTTCCAAATACAAATAATGAGAACATACAGGCTCCCCATTTCTGTAGTGGCTTTCATCAGAGGAAGTTTATACACTTATACTCTTATTCCCACATGCGACTCTTAATAGTCTGATCGATAACATCAAATAAACCCTGAGGTTTTTTATTTTTTATTTATTTTTTTAAACTACGGGGTGGCAATCTGTCTGGGATAAATTTGATGTCTGAGAAAAACATAAAATTTTATTTGCTGCTTGCAGACTAACTCCTTTAAAGAAGAAAGTTTAGTGATGTTGTAATCAACAAGCCTCTTGGGGCATGAAGGAGGACCTGGCTTCCCCTCTTCTTCCTTCACATCCTTTTATTAAAAAGTCTGCTGACCAAAAGTTAATTAGTAGGAACATTTCCTATTCTTGAAAACATAAAGTTATTTTAAAAAATCTAACAGAATCAAGAGATGTCACGTTAAATAAGAGTGCCTCCTCTCTTACATCTCATCTTTCAGGTAGCATATTAACCCTTTTTATTTTTTCGAATTGTCTCCTTACTATGATCTAACAGTCTGGTAACTCTACCCACCCGTGTCTTTGTAATACAAATCTATAATGTCTATTTTAGGAATGTTACAATTCCTTATCATATTACTATATCGCTGAGCTTGTTGTAGAATAATTCTGTTCTCAGAAAGAAACCACTCAAATTTCTCCTTGAATTCAGGTTATTCATCCTGTCAATCAAGACAGCTTTGCAAATCACCTGGGGAAAAAACTGTCTCTCAGACCAGAAAACAAACTCAAATAAAGACTCTAGTTTGCCACCCTCAGTGACCCTAGGAGAGCATTTCCAATCTTATTGGTCATAAAGAATTTCCTTTGTTTAGCAGCATACTGGGAGTTAGAAAGCAAGGAAGTAGCAAGTTCCTATAAATTTTTTAAGTGAAGTGAAGATTAATAGACCAGGGTCTAAACCTTTTACGTTTTCATCCTGTTTCCCTAAATATGTAACCAATTATTTTTGTTATTTGATGGCTACTTGAGCTATGTTGAAATAGCCAAAAAAAATTAAGACTAGAGTTACCATCTGACCCAGTAATCCCTCTTCTGGGTATCCACCCCCCAGAATTGAAAACATTTATCCATAACAACATATAGACCCCTGTATTCATC
>NW_011888855.1:5537624-5554800 GCF_000151845.1 Pteropus vampyrus
ACTCAAATAAAGACTCTAGTTTGCCACCCTCAGTGACCCTAGGAGAGCATTTCCAATCTTATTGGTCATAAAGAATTTCCTTTGTTTAGCAGCATACTGGGAGTTAGAAAGCAAGGAAGTAGCAAGTTCCTATAAATTTTTTAAGTGAAGTGAAGATTAATAGACCAGGGTCATCTCATCGAGTAGGTTAACTATAGTAGGATCTTAAATTAGTGGTAAACTCCAAACCTTTTACATTTTCATCCTGTTTCCCTAAATATGTAACCAATTATTTTTGTTATTTGATGGCTACTTGAGCTATGTTGAAATAGCCAAAAAAAATTAAGACTAGAGTTACCATCTGACCCAGTAATCCCTCTTCTGGGTATCCACCCCCCAGAATTGAAAACATTTATCCATAACAACATATAGACCCCTGTATTCATCACAGCATTATTCACAGTGGCCAAGACATGGAAACAGGCAAAGTGTCCTCTGATAGATGACAAGATAAAGAAGAGGTGGTACCTATATACAATGGAATATGACTCAGCCATAAGAAAAGATGAAACACTGCCAATTGCAACATGGATAGATCGAGAATATCATGCTAAGTGAAATCAGAAAAAGTTGAGGACGATACAATCCCAATCATACGTGGGATATAAAACAGAAAGCAACAAATGAACAAGACATACAAACAAAAACTTATTGACACAGACAGCAGTTGCTTGGTAACAGGAGAAAAAGGAGGTAGTGGGAGGTAGAAAAAGTCGAGGAGATCAAATACATAGTAACTGAAGGAGATTTAACTTTGGGTGGTGAACACACAAGATATTAAAATACAAATGATTTATTATAGAATTGTACACTTGAAACCTATCTGATTTTATTAACCAATATCACTGCAATAAATTTCATAAAAATACTGAGAAATAGACGGCAACATAATAATTGAGAATTTTAATGCCCCATTTACATCAGTGGATAGATAATCCAGATGGAACAAGAGCATTAAATGACATGGTAGACTGGATGAACTTAAATATTTAGAGAACATTTCATATGAAAACATTCTTCTCAAGGGCACCAAAAACATTTTCCAGGAAAGATCATATGTAAGGCCACAGAACAAGTCTTAATAAATTTAAGACGCTCAAAATCATGTGAAGCATTTTTTTTCTGAACACAATGCTAAGAACCTAGAAACTAATCACAAAGAAAACTGGAAAAGTCACAAATATGTGATGATTAAACAACATGCTACTGAACAACCAATAGGTCAAAGAATAAATCAAAAGAGAAATTTTAAAAATACCTTGAGAGAAATGAAAATATAACATACCAAAATGTGTGGGATACAGCAAAAGCACTTCAAAGATGGAAGTTCATGGTGAGAAATGCCAACCTCAAACAAAACCAGTTCTCAGATAGACAACTTAACTCTACACCTCCAGAAACTAGAAAGAGAAGAACAAAGCCCATGATGAGAACGAGAGAAGACATAACAAAGATGAGAGCAGAAATAAATAAGGGACTAAAAGACCATACAAAAGACGAATGAACGGAAGAGCTGGTTCTTTGAAAAGATAAAACTGACAAACCCTTAGCTAGACTCACCATGAAAGAAAGGAAGAGGACTCTAATTAGTACAATCAAAAAATGAAAGAGGAAATATTACACCTGGTGCCACAGATAAACAAAGGATTAACTAAACAATTATTAAATGGCCAATAATTAAATGAAGAATCAATCATATGCCAACAAACTGGACCACCTAGAAGAAATAGATAAATTCCTAGAGACATGCAACCTAACGAGACTGAATTGGGAAGAAAGAGAAAATCTGAACAGGCCATTCACCAGGCAGGAGATTGAAACAGGAATTAAAATATCTCCCTGCCATCTTAAGTCCTTCAATGGTGACCCTACCAAAGATGCAAAGAACTTCTCTAAAACACACCAGAGGAAAGAGTTCTTCCAAACTCATTTTATGAGGGCAGCATGACCCTGATTTAAAAAAGAAAACCTAGATAAGGATGCCCCAGTAAAGAAAATTACAAGCCAAGGTCCCTGATGAACATAGATGCAAAACTCAACAACATATCGGCAAACCAAATTCAGAAATACATTAACAGGATTATAGAGCATGATCAAATGAGATTTATTCCAAAGACTCAGGATTCGTTCAGTATCCACAAATCAATTCACATGATACACTACATTAACAAAATGAAGCCTAAAAATCATTATCTCAAAAGCATGTCACAAAACTCAACATCTATTTATGAGAAAAATTCTCAACAAAGTGAGTACAAAGGGAATATACCTCAATGTAATAAAGGCCATGTATGACAAACTCACAGCTGATATCATACTAAGCGGTGAAAGGGTACAAGCTTTTCCTCTCTCCCATGAATTCTGTTCCATAGAACATTATTATAATTGTTGTTTTAGCTAGTTTGAGTGCTTGTATATGGTTCTGTTACTCTAGATTTTTAAAAATCGAAAAAAGACATATGCACTGCCAGATCTCATATTCACTGAGCATGTCCTGAAAAAGTTAAGACTAATTTATATTTCAGACATTCAGATGAGAAAAAGAAATAAAAAGCATCCAAATTGTAAAGGAAGAAGTAAAAGTGTCACTATTTGCAGATGACATGATATATAGAAAACTCTAAACATGCCACAAGAAAAAAAAAACTGTCAAAATTAATAAACTAATTCTGCCAAGTTGCAGAACACAATATCAATACACAAAAATCTGTTGAATTTGTATACACTAAAACTATCAGAAAGACAAACAAAGAAAACAAATCCATTTACAATCGTATCAAAAAGAATAAAATACCTAGGAATAAATCGAATGAAGGACATGAAAGAGCCATATAGTGAAAACTCCCGGACGTTAATGAAAGAAATTGAAGAAGACACAAATAAACGGAAAGATATTTTATGATCATAGGTCAGAAAATCAATACGGTTAAAATGTCCATACTACCTAAAGCAATCTACAGATTCAGTGCAATTCCTATCAAAATATTGATGGCATTGTTCAAAGAATTAGAAAAATTACTAAATTTTGTATAGAACCATAAACTTTCATGAATACCATAAACATCTTGATAGAACAAAGCTGGAGGCATCAGGCAACCTGGTTTTAACTGTATTCTGAAGCTATAGTCATCGAAACATCATGGTGCCGGCATATAAACAGACGCAGAGATCAGTGGGACCAGAGAGCCCAGAAATGAGCCCAGGCATTATGGTTAAATAACTTAAGACAAAGAAGTGAAGAATATAGATTGGGGAAAGGACGGTCTATTCGATACACAGTGTTAGGAAAACGACACAGCCACATGCAAAAAAAAAATGAAACCCGACCACTTTCTGACATTGTACACAAAAATGAACTCAAAATGGATGACAGACTTGAATGGAAGACATGAAACCATAAAACTCCTAGATGAAATCATAGGTGGTGATCTCTTTAATGTAGGTGTTGGTGATATTTTTTTAATCTGACACCAAAAGCAAAAGCAAAATTAAGTGGGACTACAACAAACCAAAAAGCTTCGGCACAGCAAAAAAAAAAAAAAAATCCACAAAATTAAGCCAAAGCCTACCGAATGGGAGAAAATATTTGCAAGTCATATATATGTTTGATAAGGGGCTCATACCCAAAATATAAAAAAAAAAGGGCTCATACAACTCAATAGCAAAAAAACGAACAGTTTAATGAAAAAATGGGCAGAGGATCTGAAAAGACACCATTACCTTGATTCCAAAACCAAAGACTTTTATTTTTTTTTTATTCACACCTTTATTTATTTTTTTTAAGGCGAGGCATCTTGGTTGACCTCACAGATTGCAAGGACCTCATCAACTTACAATCCCTTATTTTTATTATTATTTTTTTTATGCCTACAGCACCTGGTCTTCCTAGGTGGTCTCCCATCTAAGTACTAACCAGGCCCAACCCTCCTTAGCTTCCAAGATCAGACAGGATCAGGCTTGTTCAGGGTAGCATGGCCATAGACAGACAAAGGCATTTAAAAAAATTATACACCAATATCTCTTATGAACATTGATGCAAAAATCCTCAACAAAATATTAGCAAACCAAATTCAACAATACATTAAAAATATCATACACCATGAACGAGTTGCATTTATTCCTGAGATGCAACCTCAGGAATGGCAGCACAATTTACAATATACACAAATCAATTAATGTGATACACCACATTGACAAATGGAAAGATAAAAACCATTTGATTATATCAATAGATGAAGAAAAATGTCTGACAAAATCCAGCATCTATTTATGATAAAAACTCTCAGCGAACTGGGAAGAGAGGGAACAGACCTCAACATAATAAAGGCCATATATGACAAACCTGCAGCTGATATCACACTCAGTGGGGAAAGGCTAAAAGCATTTTCCTTAAGATCAGAAACAAGACAAGGATGCCTACTTTCACCACTCCTCTTCAACACTGTATTGGAAGTCTTAGCCACAGCAATAAGAAAAGAGAAATAAAAGGTACCCAAATTGGAAAGGAAGAAGTAAAACTCTCATTATTGGCCTATAATATGATACTATATAGAGAGAACCCTAAAGATTCCACCAAAAAAACTGTTAGAACTGATTGATGAATTACAGAATACAGAATACAGAATTAATATTCAGAAGTCAGTAGCATTTTTATATACCAATGATGAACTTTCAGAAAGAGAAATTAAGAAAACAATCCCATTTACGAAAAAAATCCCATTTAAGAAAACAAGAAAATACCTGGGAATCAAATTAACTGGGGAGGTAAAAGACCTGTTCTCAGAAATTATAAGTCACTGAAAAAATAAATTGATGGAAGCATATACTGTGCTCATGAGTAGGAAGAATCAACACCATTAAAATGGCCATACTACCCATACTACCCAAAGCAATCTATAGATTCACCACGATTCGTGTCCAAATACCAATGGCATTTTTCAGAGAGCTAGAACAAATAATCCAAAAATTTATATGGAACCATAAAAGGCCCTGAATAGCCATGGCAATCTCGAGAAAGAAGAACAAAGTTGAAAGTATCACACTACCTGCTATTAAACCATACTATAAGGCTGTAGTAATCAAAACAGCATGGTACTGGCATAAAAACAGATACATTGATCAATGGAAAAGAAGAGAGAACCCAGAAATAAATCCACACCAATATGCTCACTTAATATATGACAAAGGAGGCAAGAATATACAAAGGACGAAGAGTATCTTTAATAAATGGTGCTGGGAAAATTGGAAAGATCCATGAAAAAAAAAGAAACTGGACCATCTTACACCATATACAAGAATAGACTCAAAATGGATTAAAGACTTAAATGTAAGACCCGAAACCATAAAATCTCTAGAAGAAAACATAGATAGCAAACTCTCTGATATTGCTAACAGCAATTTCTTTTCATATCTATCTCCTTGGGCAAGGAAAACAAAAGAAAAAATAAACAAATGGGACTACATCAAACTAAAAATTTTTGTACAGCAAAGGAAACTACCATCCAAACAAAAAGACAACCAACTGAATGTGAGAAGCTATTTGCTTATGATACATCCGATAAGAGGTTAATATCCAAAATATATAAAAAACACATACAACTCAACAATAAAATTACAAACAATCCAATTAAAAAATGGGCAGAACACCTGAACAGACATTTCTCCAAAGAGGAAATACAGATGGCCAATAGACATATGAAGAGATGCTCAAAGTCACAAATCATCAGAGAAATGCAAATGAAAACCACAATGAGATATCACCTCACACCTGTCAGAATGGCTATCATAAATGAATCAAAAAACAACAAATGTTGATGAGGATGTGGAGAAAACGCAACTCTCATACACCATTAGTGGGATTGGAAATTGGCGCAGCCACTATGGCAAACAGTCTAGAGGTCCCTAAAAAAATTAAAAATGGATATACCTTTTAACCCAGCAATTGCACTTCTGGGCATTTATCCAAAGAAAACCAAAATAATAATTTGTAAAGATCTATGCACCCCTACATTCATGGCAGCACAATTTACAATAGCCAAGATATGGAAGCAACCTAAGTGCCCATCAACAGATGATTAGATAAAGAAGTTATGGTTCATATATGCAATGGAATATTACTCAGCCATTAAAAATGAAACCCTACTGCTTGCAACGACATGGATAGACCTAGAGGTTATCATGCTGAGTGAAATAAGTCAGACAGAGAAAGATAAATACCATATGATTTCACTTACATGTGGAAGCTAAGGAACAAAAAAGAACAAACTAATCAAAAACAGACTCACAAATATAGAGGGCAATCTGGCGATAACCACGGGGAATGGGGTGAAGGGTTAAAGAAGTACAAATTAGTAATTGATAGATGGTTATGGGGATAGGGAGCACAGCATAGGGAATGCAGTTAGCACTAATGTAATGGCTAAGCGGAGAGCCAGAGGAGAGAAAGAGCAATTAGCGGGATTGTTTCATAAACTAAATAAGTGTTTAACCAATGCACTGTATACTTGAAACTAATAAAATATTTTTAAAAAGACATTTTTAAAGAGGACATACAGATGGCCAACAGCTACATGAAAAGATGCTCAACATTATTAATCAGAGAAATGTAAATCAAAACCACAATGAGATTCCACCTCACACCTGTTAGAATGGCTCTCATCAAAAAATAAAAAGCAGCGTTGGCAAAGATGTGGAGAAAAAGGAACACCTGTGCACTTTTGGTAAAATGCCAACTGGTGCTGTCACTGTGAAAATAGGATGTAGCTTCCTCGAGAAATTAATTTTTTAAAAAAGCAAAAATTAATCAGTGGAACTACAATAGGATTCAGTAATTCCATTTCTGAATATTTCTCTGAAAAAAAAAAAACAAAAACACTAATTTAAACATATATATGTGCACCGCCATGTTCATTGTAGTTCCTTACGATACTCAAGATACGGAAACAACCTAAGTGTCCATCGACAGATGAATGGATAAAAAATTTGTGATACATGCACATGCACGCAAGCAATGGGACATTAGCCATAAAAAGAATGAAATCTTGCCATCTGTGACAACATGGATAGACCCAGAGGGTCTTATGCTACACGAAATAAGTCAGAGAAAGACAGATACCATATAATCTCTCTTCTAGGTGGAATTAAAACAAAAAAGAAAATTGCGGATACAGAGAACCGATCAGTTGTTGCCAAAGGTGGGGGTGGGTGGCAGGAGAAATGAGTGAAAGGGAGGGGATCACAAGGTTAAGAAAATGCAGTTGAAATAAAATAGAAATTTTGAATTATATTCAAAATACTGACTATATACAAAATATATGTTTGTATGCTCATGTATATGACATCATAGTACATGTATAAAAACGGTTATGTACCCATTATTTCTAAAGTAATGAAAATCAAATACCACATTCTAAATCTTTAAGATGAAACCAAATAATAGCATATTCTTAGCAATTTGCATAAAAACTGTACAATCAAAAGTCAAGAAATCCACACGTGACTTATTTGTACCCAGCCCAACTTTACAAACAGGTACAAAATATTCGTTTAGCTGATTACAATGCGACCTTCGACTATACAGAAGCCACTCAGAGAGCATTCTCTCCATTTCTAAAAGCCATTAAATACAGGACTCATTCTGTTGTCATAAATTTCCTTTCTCAAGTGGACCAAGAACAACAGAAAAAATTCTATTTTAATATTGAGAAGCACAAGGAACACTGTAAACAAGTATAATACATTGAGTTTGTCTCACAACCATTTTAATATGTAATGAGAATTATTCCGAGTAAAGCACGTCCTTGAGTCTATTTGGGGGAAATAGGCAAGCAATTTTCTGATTTATAACAGTAGGCAGATGTGCCTTGAAGTTAAATGTTCCAACTTTGTAGTCGAAAAGTGACATATACCTGAAGGATTCTATAAACAGTCTTAACATGTACTTCGGAAAAGCAAAAGTTGAAGTGGGGCTACGTCAAACTAAAACACTGCACAGCCAAAGAAACCAGCAACAAAATGAAAAGGCAGCCTACGGAACAGACAAGAGAATCTGCAAAGCGCACATCTGAGAAGGGCTTCATAACCCAACTACATAAGGGATATACTGTGCTCTCCTCGCTGGTCGGCTCCCATCCTGGACGCCTTGCCTGCACCGGGCTCTTACAGCTCCATCTCCCAGAACCCGGGTCTGGCAGGAATCGATCTCCGTGAACAGCTGCCACCCCACCTCCAGCTCCAGTAAAGCTTCAGAGCCTATGTCCTACTAGATGGCAGAGGGCCACCTGACACCCCCTTGTCCCAGGATATGATGGGGGAGGGCTAGCAACATGCAGGTTGGTTCACGCCAGGGAGTTAGAACCACCCGAGACCTGGAATGGAGACAGCCGAGCCCTATAGGCCAGGTCGAAGCCATCCTCACGTGAAATCCAGAGCCTGCCCTCAGAACACATGAGGTGGAGCTGTCTGCCTCAACACATGCCCACAGCCCGCTCTTGCTCCAGTCACCTCTGTGACCTGAGACCCGGCTTCCTTCCTCATCAACACTAAAACTGCTCTATCAAGAAGTCCAGAAAACACGACCCTTCCAAACCCACATCGCCCCTTTCTCTTCAGGACCTGGTGAAGCACTGTCCCCTTCTCAAGTCTGTAACATGACACTAATATTTCACCAATGACCCGTGCACCACACACATTGAGCAGCGACTCTGTGCCCTACTGCGTGATCTAGGTGGATGAATTGCATCAACTCAGGACCTAGAATTGCAACAAAGGCAGTGAGCCTGTTGACAGGGGATGTTCAGTGTACAATGTCCCCAAACAATGTTTTCATTGTTCCGAACATGAAGTCCTATCGAGAAAAATTCATCTAGGTCAGTCGTAGGTAACAGATCGGACATAAGAGGTAGCAACGATGCCACTTAATTTATTATACGAAAATGTCTGAATTAGCACACAGCAACAAAAATGATGGAAATGATGTTTAATTTGGACATAATAGCAATCTTCAGATAATTACAGAATCAAGTTAGCATAACATTAAAAGGAAAATCTCTTTAGAGTAGGTATGAAATCATAAATCTTATGAGAAAAACCCTAACTACAGAACACTAAATAATCCCTCAAGCTTCGTTAACCCTGTAGACTTGAATATAACGAGGAATCAAAACCATGGTAAACAGAAATGAAACGATGACAAGCAAAGAGCTCTTTTCTCTCCACACGACACTTAAAATCTCACCCACAAAACCATCTACTCTTCCGAATTTTTTTCTCTAGAACTTGATAAAGAAACAAGTCGGTTATCACAAAGTATTATGCTTCAGGGCAAGATTCACATGAAAAGACAGGCAGGTAACTCTGAGAACTGTTTCAGTTGTCTGTCTTGGCTCCAGACTCTCTCTGCCTCCCTGGACAGACCGGCCTCCCTCAGGGCCACAGCCAGCCTCTCCCTTGCGTCCCTCATTGTCCATGTCTCTCTGTGCCTATTTCTACAAGTTATCGGTTGTCTGCAGAGGGGCAGGGAGAGACCCAGACCCAGTCCTGGCTTCATCTCCACCTGTTTGGAAAATGGTTAGAGTGGGGCTCGGGCAGGTATGCACAGCCCAGCCTGAGGAGCCACAGCCCCCTCCCAAGTGCAATTAATCATAAGCAGTTTCCCAAATCGAGAGGCCTGCCAAGTCCCCTTTTCCACCGCTTCTCGCATGCAGTCCCATGGGCATGTCCCTGTTCTCCTCCCCCTGGCTTCACCTGACCTCCTGGTAAGGTTGGGGCTATTCTACTAACTGGCCTGTAGAATAGGCAGCAGACCAGGCCCATCGGAACTGCCGCACCTAAGCCAGGCGTCCTGTTTCCTCAGGGAAATCTGGGGTATCTTTTTTGTGCGAACTTCTCCTTTAAAATCAAATTACAATGCAAATCGCACAGGGGATGAAGTGCGCCAGCCCGGAGCCTTCCCCGGGCTCGCTGGGACCCTCTGTCCTCCTCTCCTAGAGCACCCTGACTGGGACTGCACTGAGGTCAGTCGTCAGGACGGTTGTCGGACCTCAGACCGAGTGTTCCTCATTTGGGGACCAGGAGTGTGCATTTCTGCTAACACAGGCACCAAATATTGAAAGTAGCCCCTGGAGCAGCATTGAGCAGATGCGTCCAGGAAACAATGGTCAGGGCCATTTCCCTTCCACCTCCTTCCTTTGAGGAGGGCACTATACTATCTCCCCTGTCCCTGTCACTACCAACTGCACACGCGCTGGCTCCTCCAAACCCATCCTCGTCTGAGAACAGAGATGGAGGGTCTCTTCGTATCCCGAGGGCATATTTCTCTGTGCTCATCTCATTCACTGTCCATGAGGACACACGGTCACCACTTCCATCTTGCCTGCTTCCATCCATGCCTCATGGTAACAGTGCCCCTCTCTACCTGACATCCTTGGTCCCACATCCTCATTCTGTTTCGCTCAACTTCTCCACTCATAAATCACTACCCTGAAAGGTTGTGTTCCCACTCCACATTTCCAGGGTGACGCATGAAGACCGCTGCAAAAAATGACCACGCGGGTACATGATCTCTTCCAGCCAGAACCTCCTGCGAGGACCTTCTCTGCTCCCTACTGGTGCAGGCTCTTTGTTCTGCCATGACATAGCTCCTTCCTGCTCTCACCGATTCTGCCAGGCAAGTCTCATCTGCTATCCTGGATTCAAATTCCGTCAGTGAACCTGAATCTGTTATTCAACAGACTGTGCAAATCTGACTGCAGCCTGCTGACCCAAACATCCACCGGCCTGCTCACCATGTCAGGGATTATGTTCACAGCTCAGCGCACACTGCTCAGGTGTCCCAAGCTGGACCGACAGCATCCCCAGATAATTCAATCCTCCCTCATTGGTCTCTGACTCATTTTTTGGTACTAATATCCTGTCTAACCCTGAGTGTCATTCTAGACACCCTTCCACCCCACACTCCTATCAATGAGCCATCCATCTACCCTACTGAATCCACCTAGAGATTCTCAGTGTCCAATAACTCCCTGTCACCTTTGAAGTTTCATACAAAATGTCATTTCCACAGAGCGACCTTTCTTGATGCAGCAAGCAAAATGATAATATGACCTTTATCTCTTTTTAAAAAATGTTTACCTGTGTGTATTATCTATTCTTTTCATATTGTTTTTTTCTGACTCAATGAGATGTTCCTTGAAGAGAAAACTACTCTGAGCCTTAAGCATTTTACACAGAAGTATCCAAAGGTGGCTTTATAGTAAATGCTCAATTTATTGAAAGTGTAGATGACTCAAACTCCAAAAACTTACCTAAAAGTATTTCAAATAAATTCACTTAACTCTAAGTATATGATGATATGATCTTTGAGTGATATTCTGCAATAATTAATCGCTACAGTTGAAATCTGTGTTTTCTCTCGTCCAATTATAAATTTATAGTCACAACTTAATTACGTGTCATGATAAACAATAAGGCAGAGAGGGAGAGAGAGAAATTAATGACGACTGGGATGACGGGGAGATTAGGGAAGGACTGACCGATGATGTGGTATTTGAGTGGGCAGCTAGATAAAAGAAAAAGACCCAGCCTGTTCTGGAAAAACGGTTTTCCAAAGAGGGGAACAATTTGAACAGCTCAGGGAAAAAAGGACTACTTCCTCTTCCCACTGATGCTAGTTAAAGAACTCAATGCAGCCTATCATCCCAAGAAGTCTTCACCCACCAAAAAACATGATACTTTGCATATCACTCAACAAATACTTACACCTCAGAGTTAACTTTCGAAAAAATATCTTTTTTGAGAGAACTGTCAGCTAACTTCAAGAGGTTTCGTAGAAGGAACAAGGTACAGAGGGACACTCTTCTGTCGATATAGATTCTGTATCCATCGGAGGATGCTGGCTCGGAGTCCAGGTGGAGACAGGTGTCCCCAGGGCTGCAGACTGCTGCCTTCAGCTGGAAAAGGCAGAGACCAGATCCCCCTATGATGAGGGGAGAGCAGAAGACTCAATCAGTGGATCATGCAGAAGAGACATCCCGTCTCACCACGGGATTCAAGAGAGTCCTGAATCTTTATACAAAAACACAACAAGTGGGGTTATTCATACTGTCAGATCCTGTCGATAGAAAAAAAGCTTAACACATTTGTGTGTGAGAAGTGGTATTGCCGTTTCTCTTAACATTTTAAATATTTCCTTTCTCACCCACTATTTCAACATGAATATATTCTTTGGAAATAGACGTTTCTGTGTGCCAAATTTTCAATCATTCAGAGACTATTTAATGTTCATCAATAAAATAACATCCAAAACATCTATTAACAATTCTATAGAATACATCACCCGGCCTTAAAAAGCTAGTGTTTCGTGCATTGACATTTCAGGTAATTTTCAGGAAATTTCAAGTTTTTTCCACCACCTTCTCATTTCCCTATGCTTTGTTCTAACATCTTAATGGCCCTATCAATTCTTTAATGACTTCCTTGGAAACCTCCCCTGAATTTTCAACCCTCCCCTGAATTTTCCAGCGGTGTTCAGCTGTGCTTTTGTTGGGATACTTACTCTCGAACTGCCTTCTGGTTTTGTAACTCAGCTTCTAGCTACATTCTATCTCATCTTAATTTCTTATGTCCTTAATTTGAGTTCTTGACTTTAACAACACAATTAAGAGCTTTTAGAAAAATATACAAGAGCAACTTCCCAACTAATAAGAAAACTTTTTTCTGAGGAGACAATAACACTCAAAACAGGAGAAAATCCCTTGGTTCATATCAAGATCTCTCAGAAGCTAATGTTTACCAAAATGCACCAGCGAGAGACACAGGCCAGAAAACCAGAGAGAGAGACAAGATTTGCATTATACATCTGGTAAAGTAGATCAAGCTGGAAGGTGTAAAGAACCTTGTCAGATAAAATGTATATGCTGAAAACCCATTAGAAAAAAATGGGCAAAAAATAAAAACCTGAGCAGACATTACACAAAAAGGGACAAACACACGGTCGATGAAAATGTAAAAGAAAACGTTTAATCTCTTCGGCTTCACGGAAATGCTAATAAAATCATGAGAGACCCACATGGACGAGAGCAACACGAGGTGCTGCCAAGGCTGTGGAGCAATCAGACCATCTGGGACCGCTGGTGGGAGTGTCAATGAGTAGCACCCGTTTGGTCACGGACTAGTTCCTGGCTTAATTCGGAACACTCTGGTGACAGCTAAAATGTGTCCACTCAGCCTGTTGCCTGACACCGATGACCTTAACACGATTGTGCGCATCCACCCCAGACAGACGTGCTCCAGTGTGGCCACAGCACCTGGAGTCAACAGAGCTCCACACTGGAGAGGGGAAAAATCCCATGCTCGATGCACCCAATGGGACCTCACATAGCAGCCAGAATCCACGAATGAGAACAGACACAAAACTAAGGAGTCACCCCACAAACCTAATGTTCACCCCACCCTGGACAGTGAATATCGGCATGTGCAAAACACGGCAACTGGCGAAACTTCTGTGGCCCCGTTGCGCGCTTCGGGCAGCCGGAGCAGGATGGCGGCCGGAGGCACCACGGGAAAAAGCCGACGTGCTGTTCCTGGACTGCGGAGCTGGCGCCTGCGTGTGTTTGGTTCACGAGAGTTCAGAGTGCTCTGTCCTCCCTGTGCTTTTCCCTATGGAAGTTCTGACTCAGTACTGATTTGGAAACAAGGCTGAGGCATAAACACATAGTGTGATCGGGCACAGGTCAGTCAGCAAACGGTGTTGCGACGCATAGAGGAAGAACAGAATCATCCCCACAATAGAATATTTGTTAAAAATAGGCAATTATATACATTCAAATGAGGGATACAAACAGAAAAGTTTTAGATGGCTACATGCCAAAAAACATATCAAAGATTGGAAGGGAATAAATGAAGTAGGAGGATTGAAAAATGGATTTTAATTTGATTATACATATTGGGCTTTCTCAAACCTAATGGACTTTGGACTTCTATACATGAAACCGCATGACCAAATATAGTAAAAAGAAAGTATACGGCACTAAAATATTGCATTTTTTTCAAGCGAATCTCTTCTATCAATAGCTTACAGCAATTTTAAAGCCAGTTTCCAACATTTTCACTTTTTAGGGTGACTTTGTAATTCCGAGTGACATTTTTTATATCGTATACCTTTTTTCATATCTTGAAAGTAAATTCAGTGATTCCACATAGAACAAAACACAACAAAGACTCAGATACAGAGAACAAGCTGGGAGTTGCCCGATGTGAGGGGGCTTGGGGGCTGGGTGAAAAGGGTGAAAGGGATGAAACAGAAATTGGCAGTTACGAAACAGGTACGGGAACGGGAAGGATGGCACAGGGAACACAGTCAATGACATCGTAACAACTGTGGGTGCCGGGTGGGTGCGAGACTCCTCAGGGGGATCACGCCGTAAACAATACGAACGTCTAACCACTGTGCAGCACACCGGGAACTGATAGACTGTTGAATGTCAACTGTATTTGAAAAAATATAAACTAGGAGAAACTTGAAGCCAATAATGCAAAGATTCATTAACAAGGATTTCAGAGAAACAGTTATTTGATGTTGCAAACCCCCGTGAGTTACTGCACAAGCAGCCCAGGTCTGTGGCTCATGGAACAATTCCAAAAGATTACGTCATTGCTTGATGACCTCTCCCACACAAGCTACTAATATTTAGGGTTCTCCACTCGCAGCCAATATCGATCATGCTGCACAACACAAACATTCTCTCGTTAAGGATACAAGCAAAAACACCACACGTATGATTGTTCCCTTCTCCACATCAGATATACTGATTACTCCTTAACGTTTAAGGCACAAATAAAACCCCTCCTTCTTACACACACACGACTGGTTAGCCTTTGTTCCACTAAAGAGCATTAGGACATAGCTCTTTACGGAGAAACACCAAGAAGTAAGGAGGTACAAAGGAAGGGTGGAGGTGAGGAGAGACTTCTTCTCTGATCCCAGGCAGCTAAAGGCGAGCACAGGACAAGCCTGCCCAGAGATGCCCCATCTGACCTGGGCACATGGAGGAAAGCAGGGCGGAGGGTGGGGGGATTTTTTATCCATATTCTGATAACCTCAAGAACTCTGTGTGCTGGCCACGAATATACAGGGGGCAGTGAGTGACCAGCGGCAACGTCACTAGACATCGGGGACCCCACAAGCCCATGTACCCAGGGTCGTGCTCAGCTCTCCCTTTGCCTCCCTCTCCTGTGGGGAAATATACCAACTTTGCCCTGAGTTCATGGTATCTAAGCCTGTTCTCCCCAAAGTTCTCATTCTTCCAAACGCGGCCCCCGAACCTGCACGTCTGGCCTTTCACCCGGAGGCAAGAGACGCCCGAGGCCGTTGCACACAAATACCCCAGAGCAAAACGGTAGAAGTCAAATTTATCACTCAGCATCAGGTGATCTCAATTGTGAATCAAGCCTGGCCATCTACTCTAACTGTTCTCAGCTCTGGCTTTGGGTTGCCTGAACTGTATGGTCACTCTGAAGCCTGTCCTGCCTGGAGCAAGATGACCTCTTAGGAGCTGCAGGGCAGCTGGAAATTGCTTGAAAGTTAAATGGATTCAGGTGAACATTCTAGCCAAGATGGAAACTGATGAAATGAAAATCCATTGTCTCCTATCACCAGCCTCTCTCTGCTTCACGTCTGCCCAGTTGCCTGCCTGATGAACAAGGATTTGGGAGTTTAGGGACATTTCTGGAATAAGTGTGGCCTTCTTGTTTAGACTGGTTTGCAAATGGACTAGGGTGGTGGATGAACCCTAGCCACCATGCTCTGGGCCACCTTCCTCAATCAAGTTGCCTGCCAGATACCGAGCCCTCCCAGCACCATCTCCAAGGTCTGCAGTAGAGACAGCCTGTGATGCTGTGATCAGTCATCACAGGACTCGTCCCCAAAGACAGCATTCTCAATTGTCTCTGTGTTTGGTGCTGCACAGTGTTTTATAGCTCTGAGCAAAGTACAGCAGTAAGATTGGGGAAGAGTGACGGCAAGCCTCTCTCTCTTGTCAAAAAAAGGCCATTGTGGAAGGGAAGGTGGGAGAAGAGGCTTCCTGATCATTCTGACCTGTTCTCAGGCAGATTTGGGAGCAACGGTCAAGGCATCTGGACATAGAGTCCCTTTAAACCCTGTGCATGGGCGTCCTTGCAAAGCCTCTTGCTCCCTGTGCCCCCTCCTGCTTACAGGACACGAGAAAAACCTCATTAGAACGTAAAGGTCAACGACAGAGACCGAGAGTGAAACGGCACACTGAAGGAGACGGAAGCCTCAGAAATAGGTTCTGAGGGACCCGAGCATGATTTCCTCACCTATAAAGTTGATCTCCCTGAGGTGTTCCAGCTTAGCAAACAAGTTAAAACTAGTAAAAACAATTTCCCAAAAATACAGCTTCTAAATTCCTGTATCACACAGACAAATGCATCGATTACAAAGGATATATTTCCTTTTTAACTGTGATAACCAAGTAGTGATTTAACAAAAGGAGGAGAGATCTGCAACAAATAGTAAGCTTTTGCTTTGATTAGCCAAACAAACATGGAATGAATGTGCTTTTACCACCTATACTTCACTCGCAGACTCCCTATTCTGTTCACTTTCATCCTGCAAGTTTTGCATTTTGCATTTTCATTGTTTTCAAAAACTTCTCTCATGGCATCTTCAATCTTCTCTGGTTGAGTCCCACACAAGGCAATATGCAGCACCACCACCAGGTGGCAGCATCCCCCCAGTCGTTGTTGAGCTTCCAGGCTGGGGACAACCCTGGTGGCTCTGTAACTTCAGCAGCTTTGGACAAATGGGCCAAGTCAGGGCGAAGTGCACACATTCCTCAGGAACTGAAGGGGAAACACCCACAACAGCTGCCCATCCTGTCCGCACCACACCTGTCCCCTTCCTCCCAGAGCTTGACAGGCTCTCAAAGCTGAGAGGTAAGAATGCCGCACCCAAATGTGGCGATGCTGCCACCGCTGAGCAAGCATGCAAGATCTGCCCTCAGTCCCCATGCATAATGCCATTTGCATTGTGTCAGGTTCCGCTGTCACATGCAAAGAGCCCTAACATATATTAAGATCGCTTTGTCCTGAATCCATGCCTTGAATCTTTCTATTTCCA
>NW_011888855.1:5556726-5565099 GCF_000151845.1 Pteropus vampyrus
CTGGGTATCCATGGGAATGCCCCAGAGGAAAGCGTCTTGGTCTTGATCTTCATCCTTCTCGTTCTAATGGAGGATTTGAATGCTGCTTGGAAAGCTGTAGGATCACAAACGTTTGACTGCAAGATCATAAACACTTCATTTTGCTTGTGGTGCCCATTGCCCATCCCTCAGCAGCCCAGCCTGTCCAGACTGAGGTACAGCATGACAGGCCAGGGCTCAGCAGAAAGAAGTCACTGAGCTTCTGAAGCCCATACACCTGAGACAAAGGGACAATGATAACATCCATGACCAGTGTGCATGAGTGTTGTGCCCCGGGCTCAGGATCCAGCAGTGGGGCCGTCAGGAAGAGGGTCTCAGTAAGTGACAGGATGGGAAGCATTGTTGGTACAAGATTTATAGCTGAGGCCAAAGTTCTCCATCAGCATAGGTGTTCATAGGTGACAGATGAACAGAACAGGATGATTGAGACATCAGAGTTGTATAAAATGTTACCATTTGAGGAGAGTAAGGGTTAAAAGTTAGGTTTGCTCTTCTGTCTCTCTGAAAATCCCTGAAGGGATTAATTTATTTAGGATTTAAAGGACCATAAAAGAATTGAGAATGACTGCTGCATTCTCAAGATAAACCTTATTTGGTGGTGATGTATTAGTCCTTTTATAAATTGCTAGAATTGATTTGCTATTAATTTGGTGTGAATTTTTATGTCGATATTCATGTAGGATATTCAGGGTGGCATGGCCGATTTTGTCTAGTTTTGACATCAGGGTAATGCTGGACTCATGGAATTAATTGAGAATTAGTCCGTCCTCTTCTATTTTTTAGAAGAGATTGTGTAGAATTGGTTTTATTTTCTCTTTAGATGTTAGCTGGAGTTCACCAATGAGAACATCTCGTTCTGGAAATGTCTTTCTGGAAGGTTTTAAACCATCAATTCAACTTTTTTAATAGTTGTAGAACTATTCATATTATCTATTTCATCCTGAGTGACCCGTTTAATTTTTGAGTTTTTAGCAATTAGTCCATTTTATCTAAATTTAAAATTTTATTCATGTAGAGTGATATGTAGTATTCTCTTATTTTCCATTTCATGTACATGGGGGCTGTAATGACCGATATTCCCTTCTTTGTTTTTGAAATTGATAATTTGTGTCTTCTTACTTTTTTCTTTGTCGGTCTAGATAGAAGGTTATCCATTTTATTGATCTTTTTAAATAACTAGATTTTTGTTCTCTATTATTTTTCCATTTTCAATGGCATTGATTTCTGCTTTTATGTTTATTATTTCCTTCCTTCTGCTTGCTTTGGATTTATTTTGCTTTTCTTTTTCTAGTTTCTTAAGAGTAAAGCTTAGGTTAGTTAGTTGAGAATTTTTTTTCTTCCCTAATATAAGCATTTCATGCTACAAAATTTCCCTCTTAGCACTACTTTAGTGGTATCCCACAAATTTCTGATCTGCTGTTTTTTCGTGTTTGTTCAATTCAAAATATTTCCTAATTTCCCTCAGACATCTTCTTTGACCCATTATTTAGAAATGTGTTGCTTAATTTCCAAGTGTTTAGAGATTATTCCGTTATCTTTGTGTTATTTGTTTAGAGTTTAATTCTATTAGAGTCCACACATTGTATGATTTCTCTTACTTTTGCTAGGGTTTGTTTTATGACCTAGTAAGTAGTCTATCCTGGAGACTGTTCCAAGTGCACTTTCAAAAGTATGTATCGTCTGCTGTTATTCTATGTACTTTCTAGTCTATAAACATCAGTTGGATACAGCTGGTTGATAAAATCTTTTAGTTCATCCACATCCTTTCTAAGTTTCTACTAGTTCTATTTATTAATGAGAGAGGAATTGAATACTCCAACTATATTTTTAGACTTGTTTATTTCTCCTTTGAGTTCTGTCAGTTTTTGCTCCGTGTATTTTGAAGCTCTATTTTTAGGATCATTATGTCTTCTTCTTGGTTAATTGAGTTTTTTTTATTATTGTATGATGTCCTCTATCACTGGTAATTTTCTTTGCTTTGAAGTCTAGTTTGTCTGATGTAATTGTAGACTAGCTTTCTTTGATTCATGTTTGTGAGGCACATCTCTTTCCATTCTTTTTACTTTTATCTATAATATTATATTTTAAGTGACAGCATTTAGCCGAGACATATCTTTTTTAATTAATTTTTCCAGTTTCTGTCTTTTCTTTAGTATAGTTAGACCGTGTATATTTAGTATAATTTGTGATATTTTTTGATTTATGCCTACCATTTTATTATTTTTTTCTGTTTGTTTCCTGTTTTTCATTTTCATGTTTCCCCTTTTCTGCCTTTTTTAGGTTACTTGACCTTTTTTTCAACATTCTCTTTTAATTATTTATTATTTGAGTATGCTCCTTTATAAAGTTTTTACTCATTTCTCTTAGGATTGTACTATAAGTGCTTGATTTTTAACAATCTACTTAAAATCCATATTTTATCACCTAAGTTGAAGGAAGAATCCTTACCACAATATCGGTACTTTCCTTCCTCTTATTATTCCTGTCTTATATAAGACATCTACGTACATCAAAAACCCCATCGGGCAATGTTATAATTTTAGCTTTTAACTGTCAAGTATAATTTAAATAACTCAATAGGAAAAGAATAGTCTATCCTATATACCCATATAGGCACCATTTCTGTTGCTCTTCCTTCGCTCCTGACATTCCAAGTTTCCTCCGGTATCATTTCCCTCCCGTCAGACGAGCTCCTGTGAGCAATAATTTTAGAGCACGTCTGCTGGCAATGAATTCTCTTACTTTTTCTTCATCTGCAAATGTCTGTATTTCGTCTTCTTACTGAGGGACATTTTCACTGAGTATAAATTCTAGGCTGACTAATTTTTTTCTTTAAGCACTTTGAAGATGTACACTTCTCTTCTTGCTCCCATGGTTTATTAGGAAAAATCCATAGTCATTTAAATTGTTGATCCCCTGTAAGCGATATATTTGCTTAGTATGGGATCAACCAATACTGTCTTACTCTTACGAGGAAGAGCCAGTGTTTTTAATCTTTATATATCTGAAATCTAGTATGGAGCCTAAAACTCCCAAATGTACCATTTAGGTCAGGCCCTCTGTGCTTTGGTCTCAATGGCCAGAGATTCTCGTCTGAACTTCGGTGAGCTATCTTTGGGAAAGAAAGAAGTGAACATAGATTCTCTTCTTGAGCTTACGGACACAATTTCAAAACCACATCTCCCCCCAGGGACCTAGATACCCCTTGTGTCATATTCTCTCTCTCTCTCTCTCTCTCTCTCTCTCTCTCTCTCTCTCTCTCTCTCTCCCTTTTCCTCCCTCCCTCCCTCTCTCTTCACAACTCCCTTTCCTGCCACTGAGTGACATATGAAGGGTGGGATAATTGGAGAAGAGAATAAGTCTGTATGCCTCTTTTCTATACGTAGACATTATTTGGTAGGTCAACATTGAGTCCTCGGCCTTATTCTGTCTTGAGTTTGTAAACGATGTACCCGAACTCCTCTAGGCTGACATGAAAAACAACAATCTGTTTTAGCTTTCTCAAATGAGCCGAGATAGTCTTCAGGAGCCTATACACATAGAGAAGTATAAATATTAGGAGGCATGTCCAGGCCTGAGGACTGCTGGTGGTGACAGCAGGAGAAAGTTTTGACAGTTGCTCGTAAAACAGAAAAGAGCAGAAAAACAGGTTGCGAGAGTGTGTAGGCCAATTAAGTAGAATGTTTCATCTCATTCCGGTGTGTTTTTCCCAAGGATATAGAACCAGTGTTTCTTCTATGGGCCATGGGCCTCACCTGGGACACAAGGTAGAGTGTGCGGGGACAGAGAGCAGATGCCAGTGCTTCAGGGCGGTTACCCCATGGCATCACCTTGAAATGGGCTGAGCAGTTCCTTCTTTTAAAGAATGGAGGAGCATGGGCTTTAACATCCATCCGTTTCCAAAGCGTAGCATATGAAGGATGCCTTCCTTTCCTCGGAAAAGGAACTCTGTAGTGGGGGGTTAGGGTGGGATGCATTTTAGGGGTGGCTTTAGACTGGAAGAATTCAAGAACTTTTGCCACAGAAATAAATACAAAGTAGCAAGTCAGCTTCTTAAAGCTCAAGTCTCTAACTATTATTGTTTATTTTTGCCTTAGAGTATTGCTTTACATTTTCTTGGCTCTAATCTTTCGCAGGGTGGGGTGTCAGGAGCCATCTGGGCTTCTTTATAGTACACCTTGTCTCATCTAACATCTTCTCCAAAGTTTTATAATAACTTCTCCAATCCTTTATAATAAATGAGTAACAGTAAATAAACCGTTTCCTTGGGTTCTCTGGGCTGTTCTAGCAAATTATTGAATGTGAGGTGGGAGTTGTGGGAACTTCCAATGTGTAGCCAAGTTGGACAGAAGTCGTGGGTGACCTGGGACCCACTCTTGAAATTGGTACGCGAGGTTGGGGTCAGTCTGTGCGAGTGAGCACTGAACCTGTGGCATTTGGGTGAACTCTGATCAGTTAGCATCAGAATTGAGTTAAACTGTAGGACACCCCATCAGTGTCTCCTGAGAACTGGAGAATTGCTTGGTGTGGGAAAACCTATACATTTGGTGTCAGACATGTTTCTATACAGGAGTATAGAAACAGAGGTTTTTATTTTAACCATGGTTAGCCGAATAAATGCCGCTTATAATTTCCCTGTCCTACTGGCTTGGAAATTGTGTGAATCTTGATGAAGTTTTATAACTTGGAAACGTTTGAATCCCTTCGAATTTTGCAAACCAACAAGGCTTCCTTAATATGTTAAGTGGTACCATTTCAACTTTGCATCATTTGAGTTAGCAGGAAGTATATTCATTCATTCAGCACATCTTTTTGGATTATCTTCTGTGAACCAGACTTCCTTTTAGGTGTCAGCAACTCAGTCCTTGAAGACTTTATAGTCTAATGGAGAGACTGATAATAAACAAACAACAGATGTATGATACGATTTCAGGTAAGGTGAGTTCTATGAACAAAAATAAAGCAGAAGAAGATGGAGGAAGAGGTGTCGTATCAGAGAGGGTACCAGATGTGGGGGTGGGGGCATTCTAGGCAGAGGGAGCAGCAAACAATATGAGTATCCTTATGACTGTTTAGTTCCTATAAGACTTGGCCTGGCATTGACCTAGAAGGTAGATTAAAACCACTAGTTATGGAATCAGACCCAAGTCCAAAACCAAGCTCTACCACCTATTAACTGTGTGTTTTGGGGCAAGTGATTTAGCTAAGTAATGAGTCCATGTTTGCTCACCTGTGGAATTGGGATAACAGCATATTCGCTCATAGGGTTGTGATAAGTATAAAATACAGTCACGTACATAGAACCTATATCTCTGACCGTACCACATAGGAAGTAGTCAAAATAAGGTGGCTGCCACTATTGTTATTATTATAATCACCAGGACTGGTCAACTCTTTGAAAGCAACATCTGTGTGGTTACCACTGTCAGCGAACAAGACTCACGCAGAGCAAAGAGGCTGTCTCTGCTGGGAAATGTCTAAAATGTAAACATGTCTGTGGATATGCAAACGCAGAGCTGGTGAGGACCAGAGAGCTAGATCCAGAACAGCATAAGAGAGTGTAATCATACCTGATTCGAGAAGACCTGCTCTTTGTTCTGCACGTGTAGGCCCCTCGCCAGCTGGGTCTCCTGCTGCCAGAGTGAATCCCGTTAAGTCCTGCTGCCTTGGGAAGGCAGAGCACCCAGCATCGTGGGCAGAACGACGAGCAACGAGCGACGATGGTGGATTCACCACTGAAGAGGCTGTTTTCAAGGCCTGCTGGGGGCTTCCTCTCAAGCTCCTAGATAAATGTCAATGTAAGAAACGTCCAAACCTGTAGAAAATATGAAAGAGTCTATAAGAGCCAAACTAATGACAAATTACTGGGAAGCAAAATCTCAATGAATTGAGAAAATGTTCCAGAGAATGGTAGTTTTGCAGCTTATTTTATACTTTAGAATCAAAGGCGAGAACGTAAGGAGGGTTACATGAAATTCATTGGTGGTAGATTAAGGGGGCGAGAGAAAGCAAAGGGGGGAAATTTCTGGAATTGGATAAAAAGTGAAAGAGAGGGACGCATACCTCTTTTACATGGATAGATGCAGGATAGCTAATAATTCACATTTACGGCATGGAGAGATAGTATTTGGGGGGTTCTGTGGTCTCGTGCTCTGGTGGAGTAGCTGTGCCCTGAGGGGTCTGGATACAGGGGATCACTCTGACATTTCAAAGTCATGCTATCCTAGATGCAAAAAGACACTAAAAGGCTCATTTAAGGTAAAGATTGACCTTTGTCAAAGAAACTAGAGGCCTAGGACGTGACTACCCACCAGGACCCGATTTTAGTTAGGCATCCTCCATGGTTACATACGGACTCTGAGCTTGCAGGGCCGCCATGCAGACCTCCCCAGAGCTCATCAGCTTTAATAGGTGGCCCATTTTTTGTCCACAATGCCCAAATGTTTCAGGACCTTTGGCCTGTCCTGCAGTGACCAGAATCAGACATCAGCACTGGGCAAAGCACCTACGAGTGCAAAGTAGAAAACTGAGTTAGGCAAAAGGAAGCGCTTATGTTTTCGTAACTCGAAATGTTAAAGACTCATCCTTCTCCAACTCCAGTCAGTGGCACACCAGCTGTTTTCTTCCCTGTCTCTCCCATGAGAAAGTGAGCTCCTTGAGGGCGGAAACTGTCTTCTTGTGTCCCTGGTACCTAGTACCCAATAGATGCTCAAGAACGAATGAATGAATGAGTTAATGAATGAATGATTCAAATGTCAAGGGAAGAAAATAGTTCAATTACAGTTAGCCTTAATATAACCATGCATTTATCTTGCGCTTAACAAGATAACACTTTTGCTCAAATTATCACATCTGACCTTCACCGCAGACCGGTGAAGGAAGTGTCTTAGAGGCCACGATAAGTTTAGTTAGATACTAAGTGATAGGATGGCTGGGTTCCTTCCACTAACCGCTCGGCCTCCTGATAGCAAAGAACACCTTGACAAAGATACATGCTTCATCGACTCACCTACCCATCCATTCATTCATGTATTCACCAGCCTTTACTAAGCACTTTTTTAAAACCATATTTTTGGTAGCAGCACAAATGAAAGGAATGAACTCAAGTTGTGGAATCCCAGGAGACCTGGACTCTAATCCAGGGCCCATTAGTTAGTTCCTAGCTGGGTGGCCATGGGTACGCAAGTCACCCTCTCGGAGCCTCCGCTTCTTCACAGGGCAGGCGCCTGTCACAGTCTGACCTGGTGAGACCATGAGAAGAAGGATGTGGGACACAGCCACGGGGAGCCTAGTGAGGCAGCCACAAGTCATCTGGGGGAGGAAAACACAAAAGCAAGTCATTGCATCAAGTATGTCAGTGCTGGGGTGGGGGCTGGGAGGCTCCACTGGGAAGGAGGCTCAGGGAGGTTCCCAGAGGAATTTTAGCCAGCATCGCCAGGCAGACCCAGGAAGGAAAGAATGTTCTCGTGAGAGAAAATGCATGGTCTCAATTCACTTTAAATGGCACTAAACATTTTTATCAAAGTCTTTGACTTATTCAATAGAGTCAAAAAAGGCCCCTTTACCCCGGTGCTGCCATATCCTCTCTGTGAACCCTTTCAGACGAGCCATTTGCCCGGCACAGAGCACCCCCGCTTCCCTGCTGGCCTGGCTTCATTTTCCCAGCAGTGGTGTCCCTCCGCGCTGGCCCTTCTCAGCACTGTGAGCGTCCTGCTCTCTGCCACCCCTTCTGCTCCCATGGCTTCCGGTCTTCTTGGCCACGGCTGCCGGGTGCCACTCTCTCTAACGCGCTTCGATCATTGCTCTGGTCCTCTCTTCTCTCGCCTCCGTTTTTTCCTATCTCTTCTGTGCCAGAAACGCTAGGCCTGGACAGCCAGTAGTCCTTCCGTGTCCTGCATGGTGAGGTCCTCACCCCTCTTGGCCTGCAGGTCTACACAGGTGTGCACAGGTGTACCAGGGCTGCTCGCCAGAGGGGTCTTTTCTGCTCATCCGAGCTTGTGGGTGTCTGTGAGATACTGGGTATATCAGAAAAGTGGGGGCCAGTGCCTAGAGAATTTGGGGAGCGAGGTGAATGGAAGGCTGTGTGACTTGAGGTTGTGCTCAGAAAACCTTGGTGAGGAAGAGACTCATGAGCCGGAGTCTGGGAGAAAGGAGAGCCCTGTTGCGCCCCAGAGAGCCAGGAGGGCCATGGAGGGCTCAGTCAGGGAGAGGGAGAATTTCTTGGGTCTAGACAAACAGACCAGACCCTTCTTTGGAACGGCTCATGGAGTGCTAACCTCTCTGGTCTCCTTCGTGTCTCACAGGAAGCCTGTTCCAGCCTGTTCTCCATGGCAG
>NW_011888855.1:5565149-5577230 GCF_000151845.1 Pteropus vampyrus
TAACAAGATAACACTTTTGCTCAAATTATCACATCTGACCTTCACCGCAGACCGGTGAAGGAAGTGTCTTAGAGGCCACGATAAGTTTAGTTAGATACTAAGTGATAGGATGGCTGGGTTCCTTCCACTAACCGCTCGGCCTCCTGATAGCAAAGAACACCTTGACAAAGATACATGCTTCATCCACTCACCTACCCATCCATTCATTCATGTATTCACCAGCCTTTACTAAGCACTTTTTTAAAACCATATTTTTGGTAGCAGCACAAATGAAAGGAATGAACTCAAGTTGTGGAATCCCAGCAGACCTGGACTCTAATCCAGGGCCCATTAGTTAGTTCCTAGCTGGGTGGCCATGGGTACGCAAGACACCCTCTCGGAGCCTCCGCTTCTTCACAGGGCAGGCGCCTGTCACAGTCTGACCTGGTGAGACCATGAGAAGAAGGATGTGGGACACAGCCACGGGGAGCCTAGTGAGGCAGCCACAAGTCATCTGGGGGAGGAAAACACAAAAGCAAGTCATTGCATCAAGTATGTCAGTGCTGGGGTGGGGGCTGGGAGGCTCCACTGGGAAGGAGGCTCAGGGAGGTTCCCAGAGGAATTTTAGCCAGCATCGCCAGGCAGACCCAGGAAGGAAAGAATGTTCTCGTGAGAGAAAATGCATGGTCTCAATTCACTTTAAATGGCACTAAACATTTTTATCAAAGTCTTTGACTTATTCAATAGAGTCAAAAAAGGCCCCTTTACCCCGGTGCTGCCATATCCTCTCTGTGAACCCTTTCAGACGAGCCATTTGCCCGGCACAGAGCACCCCCGCTTCCCTGCTGGCCTGGCTTCATTTTCCCAGCAGTGGTGTCCCTCCGCGCTGGCCCTTCTCAGCACTGTGAGCGTCCTGCTCTCTGCCACCCCTTCTGCTCCCATGGCTTCCGGTCTTCTTGGCCACGGCTGCCGGGTGCCACTCTCTCTAACGCGCTTCGATCATTGCTCTGGTCCTCTCTTCTCTCGCCTCCGTTTTTTCCTATCTCTTCTGTGCCAGAAACGCTAGGCCTGGACAGCCAGTAGTCCTTCCGTGTCCTGCATGGTGAGGTCCTCACCCCTCTTGGCCTGCAGGTCTACACAGGTGTGCACAGGTGTACCAGGGCTGCTCGCCAGAGGGGTCTTTTCTGCTCATCCGAGCTTGTGGGTGTCTGTGAGATACTGGGTATATCAGAAAAGTGGGGGCCAGTGCCTAGAGAATTTGGGGAGCGAGGTGAATGGAAGGCTGTGTGACTTGAGGTTGTGCTCAGAAAACCTTGGTGAGGAAGAGACTCATGAGCCGGAGTCTGGGAGAAAGGAGAGCCCTGTTGCGCCCCAGAGAGCCAGGAGGGCCATGGAGGGCTCAGTCAGGGAGAGGGAGAATTTCTTGGGTCTAGACAAACAGACCAGACCCTTCTTTGGAACGGCTCATGGAGTGCTAACCTCTCTGGTCTCCTTCGTGTCTCACAGGAAGCCTGTTCCAGCCTGTTCTCCATGGCAGGGTTGGTGAATTTTTCCTCTAAAGAACCAGGAAGGAAACATTTCATAGGGAATATTGTGGTCGCATGGTCTGTCGCCACTACTCACCTCTGCTGTTGTAGCGTGGATGCAGCCAGGGCAGGTGCCCACACAGACGGTGCGGCTGTGTCCCAGTCACACTGTGCTTAGAAAAACAAGCCGCAGGAAGATTTGTCCCAGGAGTTGGCCGATTTCTTTCTTGAGTGTAAGACTGTCATATAAGAGTGGATGGGCCCACAGATGATCTTAATTCAGTGTGATCAAAACCAAGTGCAACAGATGTCTCCCTGAACCCAGTACCTCTCCTGCCGTTCCCACCTGGGGACGCTTCCCTCTCCTTCACCACTCCCATGAAATCGTGAAATCCTATAGACACGGCCTCCTGTGTTATATTAATACTTCCTCCCTTCCCCCAACCTCATGACTGCTGCTTCGGCTCAGACCTTGATCACTTCTCATCTAAATTTCTGTATGGACAGTGGTCATTTTGCCTTTAGTCACATCTTCCTCTAGGTCATCCTTCACGTGGGTCCTAGAGGGAACATTTAAAGATGCAGGTCACGTTATGCCAGGTACCAGATTAAATCTTATATCGTCTGGCTCTCTGTGACCTTCTGGATAACTCCAAATACCTTACTACGTGCCTAGGGGAACTCTGTGATCTATATGGGAAATGGCATGAGAGTGGAGAGCATTGCTGTCTCATTGTGGTCCCAGTGTCCAGCAAGCACCTGACACATAGTTGGTGCTCAATAAATAGTTGTCGAATGACTGACTGAGTGAATAATCTGGCCCTTGCATACCACTCCAACTTCAGTTCTTAACCACTTTTCCCCACACTAAATATTACTTCATTTGAGGAAGATCCCGGACCAATTTGTATGCACCCGGAAGTTAGGAAAGCCCTAGCCTGAGTGACTTTTAGCTAAGTGTTATTTTCCCAGGATCCGAGCACATCCATTAATAAAACTGACATGACCTCATTTAGATCTCCAGATGGAGGTTTGTGAATACTGGGTTGATGCAATTCTCTGACCTTGCGATGCCCCTTCTCTTTTGCTCGTCTTTTCCATCGATCGGTCCAGTCTCTTCCTCTTCCTCCCACTTTTTCACATGGTTAACATATCTCTTTCCAAGCTCAGCTAAGGCATCGCCTCCACCAGAAAGCCCACCTGACTTGCTCCAGGATGAATCAGGAGCACTTCCTATGGTAGCTACAGGGTCACAATTTATTTGCATCTTAACTAAATTGACTCTTCAGCTAGAACAGTGCTGGAGGAAAATTGATTTTTATGCTTTACACCCTCTGCTGCTATCACTGTCTGGCACATACTAACAGGTGAATACATGTGGCTGAAAGACTGAATGAATCGTGCTTTGCTGACCTATTCATTGCTGACTCATCCGAAGCACTGGTGGGGCAGGACGCCAGAGGTGGGACGAGAGATTTCGAAGCCCTGCCGGCCCAACAGCCATCTCTCCCTCCCATCCCGTCCCATCCCCTCGCCCTCCAGAGAGCACAGATATTAGACACAGCTGCGTGTGTGTGTGTGTGTGTGTGTGTGTGTGTGTGTGTGTGTGTGGCTACCCCTCCCTCCTCTCTCCTGTCTCTGTTTCCCAGGAACAAATGTCACAAAGCAACTGACAGCTGAGGAAGAAATGTTTGGGCAAACAGAAGACCCCACAAATATGAGCTCTTCGAGATGAAAGCGGCCTCCTGCCCTCTCCCTGAGCTGGAGCCGATCTGTGAATGGCACCAAGAGCTCTAGCTCTGGCTGTCGTTTTAGAAGCTATGGGGAGCGGCAATCATACTTAACAAGGATGGGGCCATGACAGCACTCTAGTAGTCATACTGTGAGGGCCTAAGTGCATTTGATGGCACTTTCTTATTAAGCAATGATTAAAAATGTGATATTTCTCCCTCACTAGTGCAATGCCATCCGTTTCTATGCACTGAGGTTTTTGACAGAGGCAGCCTGGCTTTAATCTGGGATGAGTGTGAGGCTGCTGCTGGGAACAGGGCTCCCAGGAGTGGACGTGTGAACCAGCTGTCTGAGCTGGATGCTGGGACTCTCTTGGGAAGGCAGAGGTGGGGAGATTGTGCCAATTATTTTCCCGTGGGCTGAGGCACAGGTGCAGTCTCATCAGTAGTGGAGCACTGGTGCCCTATCTGGCAGGCACATGTGTTAGGGTTGCTCGGGAAGTCAACTCTTGAGTCGAGTTGTACCTTCCAGCTGGTGCCCGCCTGGCCAGGCATGCAGATGTGCTAATGACTTGGTCTGACTTCAAGCAGAGGAAAGCACAGAGGACCCAGGATGAGGCGGCATGAGCATCTGCCCCCAGGGGGTCCACATGGAACATTCCTTCGAGAGGCAATGGAAACAGCAAAGCCACGGTTAACACATTAACTTTGCATATGTTTACTGAGGAGCCAGGGTCCATGGTGGGCCCAGGGGATTCAGATCTGGAGGAATATTTGCCTTGCCCCACCTGCTCCTCTTCACAGAAACCACAGGAAAGTCTCTCGACCACATCTTCTCATTGCCTCCTGCATCCTGAACGATTTGGTGCTTCTCCATGAGGCCTCGCATGGTATGGCATACCCTCTGCTCTTGGGCAGTGTGAATAACAAACTATCTTATCAGTGGTACTCGTTCCCTGATCTGTTGGCCTCATGATACATGATAATAATAAAAGCGATATTTAAAACAGGCAGAGAGTCGCTGGTGCAACAAGACCAACGAGAGCCAGCCGTGCACAATTCACGAGATGTTTGCGGGGCTGAAGCCCAGGAGTATGGGGGCCCAGAAGGTGGGCAAAGGTTGTTACCGTGCTGAGAAGTCTGTATTGCACTCCGAAGGTGCCAAGGGTGTTTTTTGAGAATGAGGACAGCCTCGTGCTATATCACAAACGACCCCCCCACCCCAATCCCCCCCAACCGCAGCCAGGACAATGGTCAGAAAAAAGAGAGATGGGTCCCTGTGTAGTAATCCCGGAATGACAAGGAGGGAGACTTAGACGAGGTCGTATGGGTGCAAATGGAGTGGAAGGGATAGACCTGGGAGCCATGGAGGAGACACAGTGGTGAAAATCCAGGAGATGGAGTGAAAGGGAGGACCTGGGTTGCGGCAGGTAAATGCACGGCAGTGGCTCCTGACCAAGCTATAAACTGCTGGGTTCCTGTTCCAGGCATGTCAGAATGTCAGCCGAGGACCGAAGAGTTTGAGGTCCATACGTGCTGTGGGACCTCTGAATGGTCGACGCTGGTTTCCCCAGCTTTTCTCTCTGTCCTGGAAGCAACCACACAGCCTTCCAGTACATTCTCTTTTCATTTAAGGTAGACAGATCGATCTAACCAATTCACCAATTTATATATCAATTATCCATTATCTAACTACCCAATTACCTAATTAATCAATTATCCAATTACCCAATTATCCAATTATTCAGTCAATCAATTATTCAATTATCCAGTTATTCAATCGATTATCAATCAATCAATTAATCTATCAACTAATCAATTAATCAATTAGCTCCGGTGTGCTGGGGCCAACGGGGGCACCGCTCTGGCCCCCTGTCTAAAACTACTAGAAAAAGATTATTGGAAAACAGGCTATTCACACAATCTCATATACCACCCACAGATTCTGTCACATTGATGAAGAGGAAAAGGGATGTCACAGTGAGGACTTGGAGAAGTCACCTCCCCACCCAGAGGTCACACTTCACCAATAGTGGCCCCACCTGGTAATGCGCCTCCTGGTTGGAGGCAGTGGAAGCTCCCACTACAGCCAGGGCTCTTGCTGGAAATGTCTGCCTTGAATCTGGCCATAAGGAAATGCTCCAGCAAATTCAGTTTGTGAGACCCAGTGAGGACCATCAGTCTAGCACTTCAAAGAGCCAACCTTTTGAAGAATGGGGCAGTGCGAGCGCCACTCTAGATTGAGGGGCACTGCAGAAATCTCACAGCCAAATGCACAGTGTGGATCTTGACGAAATTCATGTTCTTGAGAAGCGCATGCTAAATTATTTAGGAGCGTCACAATGCCCCAGCCCATTTTTGGATGATTTGGTTAAAGAAAGTGTGTGTGTGGGGCGGGGGGAGAAAAATGGAGTGAGTAAGGCAAAATCTTAACAGAGGTACACGATGCTCTGCACCGTTCTTTCGACTTCTGTCAGTTTAAAACTTCCAAAAAAAAAAGGGGGAGGAAAAATTTAGAGTACCTGGCTCAAACCCCAGATTTACTTGCTGTGTGATTCTGAACAATTTCATTGGCACCCCTGAGCTTTTTCCCTCTTTGGGCGTGGTGCAGTCTCCGTCTCCCAGGCTCATTGGAGGATTAGACAGGCTAAGGTGTGTGAGGAATTCAGCACAGTGGCTGGTGTCTATCAAGTCCTAACATTAATCACAGCTAATGCTACTAATATTTGCAAGAGAACCACACAGAACCAGAAAGCCAGGGAGGACCAGACCTCAGGTTGCCCTTGGCAGAGAGGTCTGTAAAGGCTGGCTGACTGGAGAAGACTTTCTGGAGAGAGACTGGAGTTACCAGCAAAAGTTGAGAAGCCCAGGAAGAAGTACAGTGGTGGGGAGAGGGATTCTGGGAAGGGATTTCCTGCAGCCCCTGCCCCCATCTAATTCATCTGTGAGCTCGGTGTGGGTGACAGTAGAGATCCACGTGTTCCCCCATGGCCAACGCTACACTGGAACTGCAGGAGTAAGGGGCCATGGTTAAGGGCTTAGTCAGAAGTGGGGTCCAAGTAGGTCTGTGCCTGGAGTTGGGGCTCATGCTGGGGTCAGGTGCAAAGGGAGAATTTTCAGTCATTGGTCAGAGCTGGGACCCAGATATGTTCTGGAACAGAGCCAGGGTCATGGGCCCAGGGCAGAGTGGCGCTCATGGCCATCCCTCGCTGGCTCCGGCACTGCTCACAGGGTTGCAGCTTCTTCAGGTGCAGATGTTGAGACAGCTCACGCAGGGGCTAGGGCAGGCTATCAGTCATCTCTGGTCTCCAGGGCAGACTAATGACCCTTTGCATTGCAATTTTTCTTTAAAAGGTCCAGAAGAGAAGGAATTGAGGGGCTAGGGGCTGGAATGACGCTAGCAGCTCATCCACCTCCCACCATCTTCCTCCCTCAGGCTCCCAGGCCACCTCCTGCCTTCTCCCTGGCTCTTCTCCAGGGAGGACCTCATCCAGCCCTCCTCCTCCTCCGTCCTCCTGTGCATGAGCTCTCCCCCACCCACTGGGCTCAGAGCCTCTGAGACGCTCAAGTACCCACAATGTAGGATCTGTGTCAGCAGTGACACCAGGTGCAAAAGTGAGTTGTGACTATCTTCGAGTTCTGGTTTTCCTGCCTCTTTTAATAGTATCTCAGGGCTTGTGACTGGTTCTGCCTCATTCAGCCCTCGGTACATGCAGAACTCTTAATTTTGGTAATTATCCCAATCCTCCCAGCCTCAAAGGGAGCCATTGCTATGTGAAATGGGGTCTGGATGGTGATCATTTGTGACTTGTATTAATATTTACAACAATAATATTTTCATGGGTAGAGTTTTTTTTTTTTTCTTTTGGTCACTGCAGGAAACGAAATTCAAATTAACAACTGTAAATATTATAACATAATGAAATAGGACAGAAATGATGAAACACTAATGAATTAAGTGGCTTCTAGGCATGGAGGGAAAATGTCCTTCAAAAGCAAACATGTAAATAGAGCAAGAGATTAACAACAAGAGGAAGGGGCCTCAGGAGCCAGGCCTGGATCTGCCCCTCTCAGGGGCTGGTCTCTCTCAACCCTTTCGCTGACTCAGTGGCTCTGCACTGCTCACCCAGTTGCTTTAGCAAGACCAAAAAAAAAAAACAGTAAAAAACAGGAGTCTTCCTTGACTCTATTCTCCCCTCGACCCCTCAGGTCCATATGTCACAACTCGAAGATTTCTACTTCTCTTGAACCCATCACCCCGCCAATTTCTGAGTTCAGAAGCTCATCCTCCTAACCCCCTTCCGCACCCCTCCTGGGAGCTCGGCACCGCCCCCAGTTCACCTCTATCATAGCCCGTGGGGTAGAAAGTACAAGTACGGTCTTGTCATCCCTCTTCTTTAAAAAATAAATACAGCAAATCATAATAATATTTTAAAATTAATAAACATTTAAAACAATAAATTTTAAAAATAATTTTTAAAAGCAAATAAAATCCTCTCTGGTGATTCTTCATTGTCTTCTCCTCAGTCCCTCTTTGCTCAGCCTCAGAGAAAGGTGACTATCATAAGATTCCCTATAGAAAGAGGACTCAGTGCCACATGGGACAGGGGTTCAACTTGAGGTAGCAGGAAACCTCAAAATGGCAGTGGCAGATGTTCGTCACGTGGATGGTATTACAGTAGGGGTGCATTATGGCTTTGGTCAGAACTCTCGGTTACAAATGACAGAAATCTCATTCAAACTGACTTAAGCAAAACAGAGAAACTAAAAGCCTAGGCATGGTTGAATCCAAGGCAGAAATGGGCTCATCAGGGCTCCATCTCCCTCTGTGTCTTGGCAGTTTTGATTCTGTGCTGGCTGTTCACTCAAGCGGGTAAAATGGCTGCCAATGGCCCCAGGCTGAACCCCCAGCCAAGCACCACGAGGCGGAAGAGAGTTCGCTTCTTATTCTGTATGATTCCAGTAAGAGCCCTGAATGTACTGCAATTAGACTGACTTGGGTCATGTGCCTGGAACAGGTACTGTGGCCAGAGGAGTAAAAAACTGGACAGGCCTCCTCCTCGAAACTCTTAGCTTCCAGCAAGCACGCCCTCCTGGTTTTCCACCCACCTGCCTAGTGGCTTCTGCTCAGAACGTTTGCCGATTCCTCCTCGTCTCTCCCAGTGTTTAACAGTGGCTAGCTCAGAACACAAGCTTCAGCCTCTTCTCTTTTCCACCAACAATCATCCCCTCATGATATCATTCAGTCTCGTGACATTAAATGCCTTCCATCTGCTGACCTTCCCCACTTTACATCTCCAGCCCAGACTCACCCTGAACTCCAGGCTCATTCAACAGCCTCACTCGGGTTTCTAATGGGCATCACAAATCTTACATGTCCAGGATGGAAATCCTGACTTTTTGCTGCAAGCCTGTTCTCCCTACATGTGTCCCCCTCTCAGTTAGTACAAACCCATCCTGCCATCTGCTTATGCCGAAAGCACCGCCTCCCCCCTCCACTTCCTCTCTCACTCTACAACCAAATAGATGGCAGATGTCTCCAAATCTGACTCTTTCTACTACCTCCACCCCAGCCCAGGCCACCCACCGCCATCTCTCTCCTGGATTATACGGCACCAGCCTCCTAACAGGCCTCCCTGCTCCTTGCCCCCACCATCCATTCTCGACACAGAGTGCTCTTGTCCAAACATGAGTGAAGCACCATCGCTTCTCCACTCTGAACCCTCCAGTGGCTTCCCATCTCCCTCCAAGTAAGACCAAAGTCCTACCTCTGCCCCCACCTCTGAATCCTTCCTCCTTTTCCTCTAGTTACAACAGGCTCCCGGCCAGTCCTCAAGCCCACGGCCTGCTCCTGCCACAAGGACTTGGCACTCTGTGTGCCTTCTGTCAGGTCACTGCCCACCACACTTCCTGAAGGCTTTTCTCTCCCCTCTTTCAAGTCTTTGCTCAGATGTCACCTTCCCAGGCTGCCACCCCATTTCACACCCCATTCCACATATACCCTATCTATCTACTGCCCACCTTTATTTTTTTCCCAACCACTCTTCATATCCTAATAAGTCAATGTTTTACTTATTTATTGTATTATCTTCCTTCCTCCACTAGAAAGCAAACTCTCTAGGGGCCGGGTTATTTGCCTGTTTTGCTCACTGCTGTATCCGCAGCACTTAAACAGCACCTGCTACAGATTAGATGCGCAAGAGGCATCTGCTGACTTGGCCAGGCCAGGCCTTATGTACTCCTGGAGATGGGGGTGGTGTGGGGAGGCCCTTCTGAACATAGACCGAGAAAAAGGAGGGGAGGTTCCCAGAGGCGGAGCCTGCCCCCGCCACATGGCAGAGTGGGCCCCCGTCTTCCCCATCCCCACTCTCGAGGTACCCCTCCCCAGCCTGGCCTTCCTTGGAATTCTCTGTCACTTGGAATTGCCTAACCCCCAACCCACTGGTATAAGGTGAGGATTTTGGAATTTAGAGCCGCAAGACCAGGACTGTGTGACCTGGAGCAGATAAACCTGCTTCTTTTGCAAGTTGAAGTTTCACATTGCCTTAGTCAGCTCAGGCTGACTAAGACAAAACACCATAGACTGGGTGGCTTCAGCAACAGACACTTCTCACAGTTCTGGAGGCTGGAGATCTGAGATCAGGGTGCCGGCATGGTCAGGTGCTAGTGAGGGCTTTCTTCTTCGCTTATAAATGGGCTCCTCCTCTCTGTGTCCTCACAGGGTGGAGAGAGGAAGCTGTGATGTCCCTTCCTCTGCTTATAAGGGCACTAATCTTACCATGGGAGTCCTACCCACATGGCTTCATCTAAACCTAATCACTTCCTAAAGGCCCCAACTCTAATTACCATCACATTAGGGTCGGACTTCAACATCCAAATTTTGGGGAGAAACAAACATTCAATCCATAATATTCATTTTGAAAACACCAAATAGAGGGGAAAGTTCCCTGCTCACATGGACAGCAAAAGAGATGTGCTCATTGTTTATCTGCATCGGGCCAGGCGTCTGCTGGCGCTCACCCAAGCCCTGACACCTCTCTTACTGTGCTTTTCCGTGGCTCCTCTCTAAGCCTGTTGGCCTGTTTACAGTCGTGCGGCCCCAGGACTCTGCACTGGCCCTTCCCAGCCCAGCCGGCTGTCCCCATCCTCTAGCCAAGCACTCCACACACAGCCCTCAGCCCAAGAGGCCCAGGCGCAGGTCTGGACGTATGCTTAGAGATGGAGCGACATTGTTCCAATGCTGAAGCAGATGCTCCGGTGGCCCAGGGAGGCCCACTTCGGCCATATCTCCAGGCCAAATGGCATCCCTCTCTCTCAGAGGCCAGAGAAGTCTCACATGGGAGACCATGGGAGCCACATGGTGGGTGTCGGGCTGGGCAGGTTGCCCCACTGTGCGTCCTCAGCCGGCAGCCTGAGCAGATGAGCCCCTGCAAATATGGACTCCATTTTCATACAAATGTCTGGGGTTGTGACAAAAGCATGACAGGGAGACAGAAATATAACACAAAAGCCAAGTCAATTCTACAGAAGATGCTTTCTGGTGTTCGAGGGGCTTCAGAGAGTCGTGTTAGCCACCTGTCAGAAATGGTGCAGGAAGCAGATGGAGCTCTTTGGAGAAGCATCAAACAAGTGTGAGATGAAACTGCAAAGGAATATCATCAGGCCCGGGACCCACGGGTTGCAGTGGGCAGTGCTATTCAGCAGAAGCAACAGCTAACCACCCAAACTGCTCCCCTCGGCCCTAGGAAGGAGCAGGGCTGTGGCCCTAGGAAGGAGTCAGCTCTTTCTCCATCCTGTACATGCTCCCAACTACCCTCAAGGCACCCACCCTCCTAGGGAGTCCAGCCACCCTTCGCCAGAGGAGCACCAAGGACTAGAGCCCGCGAGAATTTGTTGCTGATCTGAGGCCTTAGCCGAAGGTTTCTGCCCAGTGCCCTCCTCCCTGCCATGTTATTATCTGCAAATGGCAAATGAGGACTCTTCTGATAAGGAAGAAACCAAAGAATGAGAGCAAACAAGCTGTCTACTGCAGGATGTTTGTTTATTACTGGGAATGAAGGGAAGGCTTCTGCAGATCAAAATCACTGGGCAACACCGTGCTCAAGGACGTTAAAGGGGCCCTCTTCCTGAGAGACTTCTCAGAGATTAGGATAGAGGTGTGTGACATGACATATTCTCTTATATCTTCTGTGAGAGAGGCCAGAGTTTGCAGACTTTTCACAAAGCTTCTTGAGGGCCAGAAGTTCTTAGAGCACATTTTGGAAAGTGCTGGGTGAGCCAGCTGTTTTCTTTTTCAATGTCAAAATTAATAAGTACTATTTTTACACTCCACTGATCCAGGCTACGAGGCATGGACTCCAGGCAGGAGAGCAAGTCCCCGTCCTGCCCCAACCCTGTGTCACCGCAGTCATGTCATTTCACCCCCACACAGCCTCAGTTTTCCTACCAGTCACATGGTGATCATAATGCCCCATCCACCTTAGGCCTATAAAGGTGCTTTGAAGAAGGTGAAGTCCCCGTAGGATATTATTTTATTTCAACAAAAAGAACATGTCCCTTCCACATGGATTTGAGCTCACAGTCAATATGTGTCTCCGTAAAGCAACAATCTTTTTCTAATGTATTGGTTTGATAAATATTTTCAGAGCACCCACTACGTGCCAGTCACACGTCCTAGGCACTGGGGACACGGCAGTGAAAAAAACGGGAGCAAACCCCTGCCCTCCTGGAGCTTACATTTCGGAGTGGGCGGACATAATAAACAACCCCACAAGTAAATAAATGTGTCAATGTCAATAAGGTGTGAACTCTTAAGAGGACTGAAGGATTTTCAAGTATGGCAAATA
>NW_011888855.1:5577280-5589120 GCF_000151845.1 Pteropus vampyrus
GGCCTATAAAGGTGCTTTGAAGAAGGTGAAGTCCCCGTAGGATATTATTTTATTTCAACAAAAAGAACATGTCCCTTCCACATGGATTTGAGCTCACAGTCAATATGTGTCTCCGTAAAGCAACAATCTTTTTCTAATGTATTGGTTTGATAAATATTTTCGGAGCACCCACTATGTGCCAGTCACACGTCCTAGGCACTGGGGACACGGCAGTGAAAAAAACGGGAGCAAACCCCTGCCCTCCTGGAGCTTACATTTCGGAGTGGGCGGACATAATAAACAACCCCACAAGTAAATAAATGTGTCAATGTCAATAAGGTGTGAACTCTTAAGAGGACTGAAGGATTTTCAAGTATGGCAAATAACAAAAGAAAAAAGGGGAAGATAAAAACTTTTCCTCTGAGTCACAGCATTCAGGTTGTTGACGGGCTTTGGGGATGAGAAACTTCTGCCCCACCAAATACGCTTTGACACTCGCTCTGGCCTAAGCTGCCCAAGGCTTTGACGGTGGCCACTGAGTCCCCATGGGCCCAGCCCAGGTTTCTTCCTCATCAGTACAAATGACCGGGGCTTCCCTCCCCTATCCAGCGCTCCGGGTCTCCAAGTTCCCTTTGAGTGAGAGAAAAAGGAAAGAATTTAGAGTTAGGTAGTTCTCCCATTCTACTATGACTCTATGCGTAACTGTTTTCACTTTCTGATTAAAAAAGAAAAAAAGGGGGGTGTAGAAAGTGATATAGAGGCCCTCGTATTGATATAGAGACTTGTAGTCAGAAACTTTTTAAGGTGATTTAAAGAAAATTATTTTATGATATGTAAGGTCCAATCTCAGTGTCGATTTCATAACTATCAAAATTTCTCTGCCAGACCAGTCCTCGAACATCAGATGTGTGCCATGAGGCCCATGCAGGCCAAGAATCTGAAAAGATGGCGAGACCCCAGGGAGAGAACATTAAGACCGCCAAGAGTTCAAGGTCAGGGGCCGTTTGGAGTATGTTTTCTTCTACTTGGACTTTTGGGTAGAAAACTCAGCTCTAAAAACACTTCCCTCCTCTCTTTTGGACACCTGCCCCGCCCTCAGGAGTGGGAGTGCCTTGGGTGGGCCAAGCGGCCCACAGTTCACCCCCATATTACTTCCAAATAACATCACATTCTGAAGTGCCAGGGGTTAGGACTTTAACGTATCTTTCTGGGGAGCACGACTTAACCCACAACACCTCCCATGCCCACATTCTCCACATCATGGTCTCGCTCTGCTTTTTCTTCATTGGCACCTCAAGCTTTGTCAGGAAGAATGTTCCAGAAGAACAAAACCCAGGAGCTTTGTAAGATCCTGGCATCGAGGAGAGCCCAGAGTGTGTGGTGGAGACTAAGGACTTACAGGTGCCACCCGCAATCTGGATCGCTCTCCTCAGAGCATGTACGGAGGATGTTGTGGTGGCCTTGGATCCTGGGAGACCACTGGGGTGGGGGGAGGGGCTTCCAGAAGCGTCACGAGGTGTCGTCTCTTCTGGGGGTAGCTCAGGCAGAGCCTTGGGCTCACACAGCCCCGCTGGCCACCATGACCTCCTTGCCAAGAACAGTGTTTCCAGAAGCTCAGAGCCCAACAGTGAGTCACAGCGGGGGCCCCCACCAGAGAGGGTGGCATTCCTGCTCCAGCGGCGTTTTCATAGTTCCTCCTCGCAGCTTCAGATGTAGTAGGTGGAGGTGTATGGAAGGTTTGAGCTAAACAAATGCAGAGGAAGTGTCAGGCTCAACAGTCCTGAACTGGGAGCCTTCTGAACACCTTCTGCAAAAAAAAGGGTATGCGAAACTCGGGCGGTGGGGAAAGCGAAGGCGACAGTCTGACGTGGGTGTGGGAGGTGGCCTGCCGGAGACCGTCTGCTCTGCATTCAAGTCAGAGCCCCCTCTCCGCACGGCGTGGGTTGTTTGCTTTTGTTTTTCTGTTCCAGCCATGTCACTTACCAACTCTGCAGCCTGGAGTGATTGATGGGCCTCTGTGCCTCAGTTCCCTCATCTGTCAACTGGGGCAGGAAGAGTGTACACCATAAAAGGTTTCAGGGAAGATTCGGACGAGATCACGTAGGTAAAGAGAAGTTTAGCTCTAACCAGCACACACTCTAACCACCTTCACTAATTGAAAGAGAGATCTGAAATCAGGCGTTTGCCTCTGGCTTTGGATCTCTGGGTCAGGAGACCCCTTTTCTCCCAAGTAGGGTCTTTTCATAGTGACACCTGACAAATCACTTTATCAGAAACATACATAAAGACTGACGTTCAAGGATATTTACTGCAGCGTTACTAATAATAGCAAAAAAAAAAACTGGAAACAATTCAAATAACCCGAAATAGGGGACGTGGTTATACGATTGCAGATCTGCCGAGCAGAATATCGTACAGCTATTAAATGAGAGACAGTGAGCAAAATGCTCTATGTGGAACCTCCACCCTGTAAACTGGCCATACTCCCATCTAAATACACATGAAGTATGACTGGAGGGAAAAGTACCAAACTGGCAATAGTGGTTATCTCTGGGTGGCAGGCCTCTGGGTGAGGTTGCTTGTCTTTGTACTCTTCCATAGATTCCAAATTTTCTAAGACAAATTACTTAGAAAAAGATGAGCATGCGGTGTTTCACAAACATGCCACTCACAAAGGCTGATGAGAAATCCAACATGTCGGGTTTTAGGGAGGCCTCTTTCCCTATTTAGAGTCACGCAATATTCTTGGGGGTCCTGTACTCAGTGGAATATTCAGGAAAGATCCTAATGTCTTCGGTCTTCCCTGGTCACCTCTGATGTGGCATCAAGGGCGGATCTCTGCCAGGCCCACTGTGGCTTCTTTCTCCCTAAGGATCTAGAGCTTCGGGGCAGGTGGATGGGGGTGGCAGAGGACATTCTGTGAGGCTTCTTGCCTCCCAGGACCCTGAGCCTGCACCTACCAGGGTCAGTCTGCCCTCCTGGTGCCTGAGCTCCTAGCCTTAGGACCCCTGGCCCAAGGACACCCCAACATATGTGCTTTCCCTCCGGTCAGGGAAATGGTGATGTCCTGTACTGGTACTTAGTTTGATTTGGTTTACACACAGCAGGGACAGGCTCAAGAAGTACCCACAGTAACATACCAGCAAAAAGAGAACTTTCATTTGTCTTGCTGGGTGACCACCCAGCCCTGCAGTCCCCCACAATCCCTCCCAAGCTCTCACTGAGCTCCATGAACACGGTGCTATCTGCTCAGTCTTGGCCTGAGTCCCTTACCCTGCACGCAAGGCAGGAGCTCTAAGTCCATTACCTCTCTTGTGGTATGAGGCCTACAAATGGGGCCTAATATTATGTATTGCTCAACATCTGGTAATACCAAGAGGGCTTCTAATGGCCTACATGCAAGTTACCCTCCCCAACTCTGCTCCCACAGATCAAGTCCCCTAGCCCAGTAATCCTCCTTACCCAGGGATCCAGATGCCGTTCCTGCTTGTCTCTGAGTAGCAGTTTTCAGCTCTCTGCCAGCCCATGGAATTATTTCAACGAGCCAGTCACATCCTCCCATGGGAACCAGGGGCTGCCTCACCTTTTGATGCTACAAAGCCTGCTCTCACAGTCCCTGCTCACTCACTCTGTTCCCACACACAACCCCACGTGACCCTGCGTGGAAGTTGTGCCTCCTTCCCCAGGCTGTGAGTGCATATGACTAGTAAATTGCTGTCCCTCTCATCTGTCCAGTGTCTGATGTCCTATGTTTGGCCATCCCCATGCCCCTTGGGCGGGAATGCCCCCATCACCAATGGGGCGAAGAAGAGGTGCTACAAACATCCCTAGGTTCTCTCGGCAGGGCAGGCCCGGTGGCCTGGGCAGAGAGCTGTACAGAACCAGTGAGGAGAGACACAGGCCAGGACCAGGCCTAAGGTCCCACAGTGCAGAGCTCTGTCCCTGAGAAAGGCCCCCTCAGCTGCGCTGCCCCCCAAGAGGCCTGGACCCCACTTCCACTTCTCTAGGCCCCTGACGGATAAAAAAGCAGAGACATGCCAAGATAGAGCTACAAACCTGTGGCATGCTTCAAATGCTTTCATTTAACGAATGACTGCTTTGAACACTAAAACCTCTCTTAGAATGATTCCTAAAGTCTAAATGTAAAGAGTTGATTGTGAGTGTGAGGTTCAGGACAAAAGGCTCCCTGCCTCTGGCACCAGGCTAGGCCCTGTGTCCCTGTGTCTCCAGGTGTGTGCCTGACAAGAGCTCTCCCAGTGACCCTGACCGAGGCCAGGTGGATCTCTGCCAGACCCACCACACGCCTCATCCCCCATTTCTTTCTCCTCTCCTCCTCTGCCCCCACCCCTCACTCCATCCCTCACCCACGTCCTCTCAGACAGCTGAGTCCTGCAAGCTGTGGGGCCTCTGTGTGGATCAACTGTTCTCTACTGGCGAATCCTCTTCCTGGGACTTACCAGATTGTGGCCTGCCCAGGGGTGCCAGACTTTCAGCTCTCCCACAAAAGAATCTGAATTACCATATTACACTGGAGGTTTGGTCAGCAAAGCCTGACCCATCAGAAAAGGCTCCATATGTAAGAACTGAAGCCAATCCCTGCGTCTTTTCTGCAGCCTCATCTCTGTGTCTCCCAACACACCCTGGGGTCTCTCGCCAGCCCTCCTTACGCCTGGACTGCCTGCATTGCACAAGCACCCCTCCCCAGAGGTCCCGCCCCTCCACAGCCTGCGTTGCAGGTAGTCCCAAAAAGGTGGCAGACTTTCAGCCAACAGCTAGCTACACCAGTGAGAGCTTAATAACTAGGAATCCCAGGCACTTGGAAAAACACAGTGCCTCGTGTGAGCCTCAGAGGTCCTGCCCTCTGCCAGGGCAGGCGTGAGGTGGCCAGAGAAAGCCCACCTGCAGAATCTAGGTGGGGACATGAGGGTGGGTAGCAGGGATCAGTTAGAGGAGCAGAAGAGGAGGGTGCTCTGGGCAGAGAGAGGGGCACTATGTGGAGTTGGTTTTGGTGCTTGTGAGGTCCCCACAGAAAGCACCCGTGTCCACAGTGTGGAAAGTGCAGTGGCAGGGGAGTCGGGGGTCAGTGAGAGCAGGACGGAGCCAGACCTGGGGTGCAGCCCAGTTCTAGAGCAGAACTACTCAGGCAGAATCTTCCCAGCGGGCTCCCAGGCCTGACCCTGGGAGCTGGCTCCTCCCAACTGTCTCTGCCATGACCTCTGCTGTCTCATGGCCTCCGAGAAAAGCTAGTCAAGACGGAGGACCCAGAGGTCTCTCCGATCAGAAGAGAGATGGGGAATTGCAGGGGCCCCAAGACAGGGCTGCGGCTCTTCTCTATGTGAGCCAAAGGCTACTCCCACGGGGCTTCTACCCCGTCCCTGCAGGCCAGTCCTGGTAGTGAGGCTCAGGGCATGGGGGCCTGGGGACCTGAGGGGCCCCCAGGGGCCTGGCCTGCCACACTTCAGACCTCGTGCCCCTCCCTGCGTGGCCAGCTCCACCATTCACACCCCACCCAGATGGGACTTACAGCTCTGCGGCTGGGTAATTAAGCTCCCAGGGATGCTGTATTTAAGGTTTTGTCAACGCGGCTATTTATAAAATCCTGCTTCTCAGGCGTGGACTGGAAGCTCAAGAGGAGTGTGAGGTGGGCTGTGCTCCTCCAGCCATCTCGGGCAAACCCTATAACTTTTGGAGTCACTTCTCACTGTAAGGATGAGCTCATCTTCAGGTATTAAAAAGTCCTATCTAGTTCAGTTTAAATCAAAACTTTATACAACGAGGTGAATATACTTAACACTACTGAGCTGTACACATAAAAATGGTCAAGATGGTGAATTTTACGTTATATGTATTTTATCACAGTTAAAAATAAATTTTAAAAAATTCTTTTAACTTTTATTCTCACAACCAATTTTAGCCTTTCCATATCCCCCAGCTCAGGCCTGTGCCTCAGCTCAGGGTCCACCAGTTGGGGCATGTCATGTACGTAACTACGTGAGGAGAAAATGGTAGTATTAGAGTTCCTCAGAATAACAGAACCAACATGGAGAGAGAGAGGGGGCGGGGTGAGAAGGAGAGAGGGAGTGAGAGAAAGACAGAGAGGAGATGTTATAAGCCATTGGCTCACAGATTATGGGGGCTGGCAAGTCCAAAATCTATAGAGCTGATATCCCAGTTCAGAGGTCATCAGGCAGGGGATTCTCCCACTCAGGGTAGAGTCGCTCAGCCTTCTGTTCTAGTCAGGCCTGCAACAGGTTGGATGAGGCCCATTTAGAAGGGCAATCTGCTTTACTCAGTCTATCAATTTAAATGTTAATCTTATCTGAAAACGCCATCACAGAAACACCCAGGATGTTTGACCTGGTATCTGGGCACCCGTGGCCCAGTCAAGTGACACATAAAACTAACCATCCCAGCAGTTAGAGAGCCAAGACAGTGGCAGCGGGTCAGGAGGCCTGGGCTCCATGCTCTTTCCAGCCCTCACTACTTTCTGGGCCTCAGTTTCCACATCTCACCAGGTGAGATAAGGCCTGCGAACAACTCTGTCAGCTGGGAAGTGCCTCACAGACGTGAGCTGAGGCAGCGGTGGTGGCGGTGATTATAATTACTTTAGCTGCTCTCGATAATGACCGAAGGTTGCTGAGGGCCTTGGCAGGGATCCCATACGCAGCTGGGGTGGGGTGGGGGCGGAATCGTTGGCAAATAGCTCCTCGGCACGTTGATTTCCGGAGGGAATTTATAAGCCCTGGTAGTCATTATTTCAGGGTGACATCAAAAAAAAGTGCCCACAGCCTCATCATAAGCACTTATTCCACAGGAAAGTTGTTTGCAGAACACAACAGACATCGATAACAATGGTCACTGAGTGTAAATCTGCTGAGCCCGCCTTCCCTTCCTTGGGACTAAGGCACTCTACTGGGTTCTCTGGGAGCCCAGAAGTTTCCAAACAGGTAACAGAATCCCCAAGCCCATGAAGCAAGGTAATTCACAATAGTGGTGGGCCAAATTCAGGCAAATACATTAGAGCATTTTCCCTTTTGGCTTGTAGAAAAGACATTATTCTAAGCACACACATAATGAATGCTGTTAGATGACAATGAGGACACTGGTTAGCTCTCCTAAGGAGTTCATTCATCCCTCTCACTGCACAGTGTTAATTCTAAGTGATAGTTATATACCAGATACGATTCTCAAAACCCTGACACAGGCAGACACCCAGGACCTCATTTTCAACCCATTAAATAGGCATCGCTAGGCATTGTGACAAGGGGAAAAAAGGCAATTTCTTTTAGAGCTCTGACTCAGACTTCAGTTATCCCTTGTCAAAGGTATGAAATAAAGAAGCAATCTCAAAGTTTGCACTGCAGAAGCTTCCCGAGGCCCTGGGGAGTGTTTTGAGAGAGAAATTAAACATAAACTGATATTTGTGAAATTGCTAAAACTGTTTTGTTCCTGTTTTAAATAATAACCAAAATAGATTTGTGGGGCCATTGTAGAATTCTTCCTTAAGAGGGCCAAGAATCCCCTTCGATCATGTGGTTTCAGGTGTGCGACCTGGCCTAGGTCTGGGAGACTGCATGAGAGACCACGGTCCTCCATCGCAGGCACTGACGTTGGGCTTCTGGCCACTGAATCTCCTTCTTCCCGTTATGTAGACCAAGTGCCATATTAGTGTGCTGCCCACCTACTGCATCCCTTGGGGCGCTGTGATGAGGTAGCAACCACCCAAAATGCCCATGATCTAAATACTCTGATTACCACAAGGAATACCCATGAAGGAGGAAGGAGAAGGATGAGGGCAGGAAAAATCATATTTGACAGTCACCAGCATCATCTGGCATTAGTTTTCTCTGGTCACAACTGATGTTGAAAGCTGGTTTTCTCTAGACTTAACCTTCCCCTCCTGAGGACTTTTCTGGATTCCTTTTGGGATTATTTAGTCCCATTTTCCTCTGGATGGCTGTCGATTTCCTCTCTCCCTCACTCTCTGGGAATTTGAGGGTCTGTCTCTCTTCGGGTGGCCTTCCCCTTCTGGGCTATCTTTTTAGGCCAGCCCTCTGACCCTTGTGGCCCACAACTCGTCTATGAGAGCATTTATCCAGTAGTGACCTTCCCTTTGGCAAAAGTGCAGTTAGCTCCAAATGCCTGCCTTTCTCTCTCTCTCTGAATCTCGATCTCTCTCTCACTTCCTGCCCTCTCCTCTCCAATCCTCTTTTCTTCTCTTCCCACCCCCACTATGTCTCATGTTTAGACTCTTTAGCTAAATATCAGACACCAGCTCCCCAACTCCAGAGGCCATGTCCAAGCTATTCAAGCCATCGTCCTGTCTTGCTAGACTTGCAGTTTTGGGGACCTCAGATAAACCGAAGGTAGAAAGTCCCAGGGAGACAACATGCCCCATGGGCATGTATGAGATATACGCGTGAATTATCTCTGGAAGGGCGCGCAAGAACCACGATTATATCAGGGGAAAGGAACAGGGGACTGAAGTTGAATGGAGACTTCATTTTTACCGCTTACTATTTTGTTCTGTTTGAGTTAATTTCTTGTGCATATATTTTAGCAATTCAAGAAGTACAGATTAGTTCACATTTTAAGTTAGATTTTTTTTATAAAGTGACCACTTTGCGTCTGACCTCACTGGACTGTTTTCTGAGAGATGTTCGGAGTCCCAGTTCAAAGGCTGTGTGGTCTTAGGGAAGGTGCTAGTGAGCCAGACTAGACACCATTGACGAGTTGTGAGACCTTGAGCAGACCCCTACACTTTCTGGCCTCGGTTTCCCCAACTGCTAGACCTCTGTCGTGCCACCCTCCCGGAATTCCAAGGAGTCAATCCACCTGTCAGATCAGAGTATGGTAGAACAGCTTTCTCAAGCCTGAAGGACAAAGCCATTTCTTCTTATTCCTAAGACATGCAAATAGGTCATGCTGTAATTACCAAGCTTGTGTCCCTCCAAAAAAGGTGGGTGCCCACGACCAGGGAGGGCAGGGATCTGAAACTGTCACTTGCTCCTCAGCCAGCCTCCTCTGCACCCCTTGCCCAAGTTGCTGGTTCAGCAACTTCCTCCCTGAAAGACTTTTAATTTAACCTCACCACACCTCAGGTCCCACCTTATATAATAGGGGCATTCTATATCCTCGTATAGAGGATATAAAATATATATAAATATCATATGTTATATTATATATGACAGTTACATCATAAGGTCCTTGTGAAAATTAAATTGATTGTCCTCGTGAAGAACCTAACTAGTATAAAAGTACTCAAATCTGACAGTTAATAGTAGTGCTGGTAATAGTGGTAGTAGTGTTTTAAAGCAGAGAACACAAATGACCCTAGCTGATCTACCAGGTCAGGAATCAGGGAACATGGCCTCCCTAGCGGCCGCTCAAGCACTGAAAGGTAAATCTCTCCAAATGGCTTTGGGGTGAGCATGCACACACATTCACTGCTTCCTTGAACTTGAGAACTTTGTACAGCAACGGCCCGTTCGGAGCGAGGCTTGGTGGTGGGGAGCAAGAGGCCTTGGACATGCCAACATCTTGCAGGTACACACTTTCCAATTGACTTCTTCTTGCTGGCTACCAGTAGGTGGATCGGTGAGGCAGGGTCGGGGAGGTAGTTAGTAATCTGTGATAGATTAGCATTTTCTTTTCACAGGAGCCTAGAGGATAGGGGAGGACTTTGGAGAAGCTATGAAGATAACTCAGGGCTGCTTTGAACATCTGAACCAAAAGCACTCTGAAGCCGAGAGGCTGGACAGCACCATCCATCTTTAAGTTCATCAGAGCTAGACCCTCAGATGTGAGCTATGCTGAGGGACCCAAGATCTGAACTCCTTGGGAAGTTAGTCAGGGAGACCTCTCAGCCTATCCTTGCAGGGGACCAGATACCAAAAATTTCTCTTAAAGGAAAAAAAAAATAAGCCTTCAGAGTCCTGAGCAGGCCCTGGTTTGGGAATCATCTGTGTATCTCTAAGGAAGCAAGATGCCAGGTACCTGTCATGGAATCAGCATTGTCAACTGAGGCCAAAGCCACGTCCCCAAGTGGCTCCTGCCCTTTGCCCTTCCTGGAGGTGTGTGGCTGTGCATCCTTTTGCCCTCACTGTTTGTCGGAGCCTTGGATCCATTGTCGGAGCCAGAGCATTCTTCCAGGATCCACAGAAACTCCGAAGCGTCACTTCTGAGAACAGAAGTGGAGAAGGAGGGTCCACCTTATGGTGTAGTCACACTACCCCCTGCTGGACAGAAGGCAGCATGACGATGAGGCCGGCCGTGGCCAGCATTGGTGGATAGTTGCCAAGAGCCTGCTTGTGGGTAAGGCACCAGATATACAGTAATCACTCAATACGTTAGTTATCGTTACTATCTAGGTGATGTTATCGTTGCCAGTGTTGTCATACAGTGAGCACCACAGGATGTCAATGTGGCCTGGGAGGGGTCAGGGAAGAAGGGGTCCAGACAAAGCAGAAAGGGGACAATGAGCAGGAGTAGGGCTGGGACATATCAGGAGAGACAAAGGGATACACTCCAGTTCACCACTCTGACTGTGACTGTCTCTCTCCCAGGAAAGATAGCTTCTCAAAGTGTGAGCCCTGAGCACAGGGCCCCTCCTCACCCTTAGAGGGGAAGAGGCAGCACACAGCCCACTCTCCCTTTCACAGAGGCCTGGTCCCAAGTGCCCAAGCACAAGCACCTGTGGGTGTCGAGTTCTCTCAGCCCTGATTCCACTAACAGACCCTCTGCAAACCCATCCGTTCCCCACACCGCAAACATTTGCTGAGCTCATCCAGCTTAATTTAAGCTATGGCAGACCAAAACCTCAAGTGAGCTGACATGACCTTGCTGTTTTCATTTTCATCACGAGAAGAAAATGCCAAGATAAGTAATTGTCAGAGTTAATAATTTAACAGTGTGATAGGCCTTGTAATTAAAAATAAGCTGAAGGAGGCCACAAAGTGATTGTAATAATGTTTCAAGGGCCAATTATACAAAAGCTTGCTCTCCCTGGGCCAGGAGAGCAAGAAGGAAGGAATCAAACTCATTAGGGCTGCAAGTAGCTTATGCATCGTGAAAACATTTTCTCCAAGTCTGGTCTATTGAAAAGCTTGGATATATTTGGCCAATACTGGCTCACATTTTTACATATTTTCCTTATTTCTTTATCTATTTGGGGTGTTTGTTTTGCTTGAGTCAGACGTAATCATCAGCTCTCCTTTCTGCCCCTGCCCCTCCAGCCCTTCTGATACCTTCCTGGACAGTCTACAGCACCATTACTAAGCCATGGTCTCATTGCTCCCCAGTGAGCCTTGCTTAGTATTACCAAAAGGTTTCCTTGTTTTGAACAATAGAGCAACTCGATCGCCTAGTTTCCCCGTTCTTGACCGGCATCACGCCTCCTCTTGTGAGAGGAGAGAAAGAGCAGGTGTTGTGACCATCGCCTGGGAATGTTGCAGCTCTGATTTCTGAGAACCTCTCATGGTGGGGTGACCAGGCTTCCCTCTGCTTCTCAGGGCAGGCTACAGCCTACTGATTTAACAACTCCATTCCAACCACAGAACATAACACACCACATCATCCACATAGCTCCACTTAGAGAACCTCTTCTAAGGTACCTTTTGCAGACCTACTTGTTTCTTTTTATTTATTTATTTTTTTAATGATGGTCAACTTTATTTTTTTCATTATTTTTTTTTAAATTTTTTAGGCAAGGCAACCCTTGGTTGACCTTACAGATTGCAAGGGCCTTGTCAGCTTACAATTCCTTATTTTTTTTATTGCTTACGCCTACAGCACCTGGTCTTCCTAGGTGGTCACCCATCCAAGTACTAACCAGGCCCGACCCTGCTTAGCTTCTGACATCA
>NW_011888855.1:5589795-5591905 GCF_000151845.1 Pteropus vampyrus
AGAAAGAGCAGGTGTTGTGACCATCGCCTGGGAATGTTGCAGCTCTGATTTCTGAGAACCTCTCATGGTGGGGTGACCAGGCTTCCCTCTGCTTCTCAGGGCAGGCTACAGCCTACTGATTTAACAACTCCATTCCAACCACAGAACATAACACACCACATCGTCCACATAGCTCCACTTAGAGAACCTCTTCTAAGGTACCTTTTGCAGACTTACTTGTTTCTTTTTATTTATTTATTTTTTTAATGATGGTCAACTTTACTTTTTTCATTTTTTTTTTTTTAATTTTTTAGGCAAGGCAACCCTTGGTTGACCTCACAGATTGCAAGGGCCTTGTCACCTTACAATTCCTTATTTTTTTATTGCTTACGCCTACAGCACCTGGTCTTCCTAGGTGGTCACCCATCCAAGTACTAACCAGGCCCGACCCTGCTTAGCTTCTGACATCAGACGGGATCGGGCTTGTTCAGGGTAGGATGGCTGTAGACTAATTTTTTTATGGTGACATTGGTTAACAAAATCCAGTAAGTTTTAGCTATACACTTTAACAGTAAGGCATATATATATTTACACAGTGTGTTCACCTCCCATAGTTAGATTTCTTTCTGTCACCACATATTTGACCCCTTTCACCCCATCTTCCTCTTCTTTCCCCCTTCCCCCCCACCACCCTCTGGTAACCACTAGTCTATTGTCCATGTCCATGAGTCTGTTTCTCCTGTTCGTTTGTTGCTTTTGGGCTTATATCTCACATATAAGTGATATCATGTGATTTTCTACTTTTTCTGTCTGGCTTATTTCGCTTAGCATGATTATCTAGAGGTTCATCCAGGTTCTCACAAATGGCAGTATTTCATCTCTTCTTGTGGCTGAGTAATATTCCATTGTATATCTATGTACCACAGCTTCTTTAGCCAATCATGTCCTGGCCATCATGAATAATGCTGTTATGAACATTAGTGTGCAAATATCTTTTCAGATATATGTTTTCAAGTCTTTGGGGTAAATACCCAATAGAGGGATTGCTGGATTATATGGTAGATCAATTTTTAGTTTTTCGAAGAACTTCCAAACTGTTTTCCATAGTGGCTATACCAATTTGCAGTCTCACCAGCAACGTATGAGGGTTCCTTTTTCTTTGCATCCTCTCCAATATTTGTTATTACTTGTCCTGTTGATTATAGCTATTCTAACAGGTGCGAGATGGTATCTCATTGTGGTTTTGATTTGTATTTCCCTAATAACTGCGATGTTGAGCAACTTTTCATATATTTTTTGGCCATTTGTATGTCCTCTAGGGAGAAATGTCTGTTCAGGTCCTCTGCCCATTTTTCAATTGAATTGTTTGCCTTTTTGTTGTTATTGAGTTGTATGAGCTCTTTGTATATTTCGGATATTAGGCCTTTATCGGAGGCATTGCTTGCAAATATATTTTCCCATTCAGATGTTTGTTTCTTTATCTTGGTGATGGTTTATTTTGCTGAGCAGGAGCTTTTTAGTTTGGTATAGTCCCATTCATTTATTTTAGCTTTTACTTCCCTTGCCTTTAAGGTCAAATTCATAAAATCCTTTTTAAGTCCAAAGTCCTTGAGTTTAGTTCCTATGTTTTCTTCTATGCATTTTATTGTTTCAGGTCTTATATTCAGGTCCTTAATCCATTTTGAGGTAATTTCGGCATGTGGTGACAGACAACAGTCACGTTTCATTCTTTTGCAGGTAGCTTTCCAGTTTTCCCAGCACCACTTATTAAAGAGGCTTTCCACTGTGTGTTTTTGGCTTTTTTTGTCAAAAATTATTTGCCCATATAAACATAGGTTTACTGCTGAACTCTCGATTTCATTCCACTGGTCTGTGTGTCTATTTTGCTGCCAATACCATGCCATTTCGATTATTGTCACTTTGTAGTATAATTTGAAGTCAGGCAGAGCGATGCCTCCAGCCTCGTTCTTTTTTCTCAGGATAGCTTTGGCAATTCGTGGTCTTTTGTGCTTCCATACAAATCTGATGATTTTTTGTTCTATTTCTTTAAAAAATGCCAATGGGATTTTGATGGAGATTGCATTAAATCTGTATAATGCTTTAGGTAATATGGTCATTTTAACTATGTTGA
>NW_011888855.1:5591955-5595900 GCF_000151845.1 Pteropus vampyrus
TTTCCTATTTGGATGCCTTTTATATATTTCTCTTGCCCAACTGCACTCACTAGGACCTCCAATTTATATTGAATAACAGTGGCAGGAGTAGACAGACTTGCCTTGTTCCTGATCTTAGAGGGAAGGTTTTTAGTTTTTCACCATTCAGTATAATGTTGGCTGAGGGTTTGTCATATATGGCCTTTATTATGTTAAGGTACTTTCCTTCTATATTGATTTTGTTAAGCATTTTGATCATAAATGGATGCCGTATCTTGTTGAAGGCTTTTTCTGCATCTATCGATATGATCATATGATTCTTATCTTTTAATTTGTTCATGTGGTGTATCACATTAATCGATTTACATATGTTGAACTATCCCTGTGCCCCTGGGATGAAGCCCATTTGATTGTGGTGTATAATCTTTTTAATACGTTGCTGTATTCGGTTCGCTAGTATCTTATTTAGGATTTCTGCATCTGTGTTCATGAGAGATATCGGTCTGTAGTTTTCTTTTTGTGTGTTATCTTTACCAGGCTTTGGGATTAGGGTAATATTGGCCTCATAAAATGAGTTAGGAAGTATTGCCTCCTCTTCGATTTTTTGGAAAAATTCGAGGAGAATAGGTATTAAATCTTCTTTGAATGTTTGGTAGAATTCACTGGTGAAGCCATCTGGTCCTGGACTTTTACTTTTTGGTAGGTTTTTGATGATTGTTTCAATTTCCATACTGCTGATCGGTCTCTTTAGATTTTCCAGTTCTTGATTCAGTCTAGGAAGATTGTATCTTTCTAAGTATTGGTCCATTTTTCTAGGTTATTAAATTTGGTGTTATATACTTTTTCATAGTATTCTTGCATGATCCTTTGTATTTTTGCAATGTCAGTTGTAATTTCCCCTCTTTCATCCCTGATATTGTGTATTTGTGTCCTTTCTCTTTTTTCTTTAGTGAGTCTAGCCAGGGGTTTGTCAATTTTATTAACCTTCTCAAAGAACTAGCTCTTCATTGCACTTATTTTTTCTATTGTTTTTTGTTTTCAATTTTGTTTATTTCTGTTCGAATTTTGATTATTTCTTTCCTTCTGCTGACTTTAGGCTTCATTTGTTCTTCCTTTTCTAGTTTTTTAAGATGAAATATTTAGTTGTTTATTTGGGCTCACTCTTGTTTTTGGAGATAGGCCTGTAATGATATGAACTTTCCTCTTATGAATGCCTTTGCCATGTCCCAAAAGTTTTGATATGTTGTACTATCATTATCATTCATTTCTATGTATCTCTTGATCTCTCTTTTTATTTCCTCTCTGACCCAGTTATTCTTCAGTAGCATATTGTTTAATCTCCATGTATTTGTGGTTCTCCCCATTTTCTTTTTACAGTTGACCTCTAGCTGCAAAGCACTATGAGCAGAGAATATGGTTGGTACGATTTCAACCCTCTTATATTTCTTGAGGCTATCTCTGTGTCCCAGTATGTGGTCGATCCTTGAGAATGTTCCATGGGCACTAGAAAAGAATGTATAAGCAGCTGTTTGAGGATGAAAGGCTCTGTAAATGTCAATTATGTCCAGTTGGTCTAATGTGTCATTTAAGGATGTTATTTCCTTATTGATTTCCTGTTTAGATAATCTATCAATATCTGACAGTGGGGTATTTAGGTCTCCTACTATGATAGTGTTTTGGTCTGTTTCTCCCTTTAGTTCTGTTAGTAATCGCTTTATGTATTTCAGGGATCCCTGATTGGGAGCATAGATATTAATAAGTGTTATACGTTCTTGGTGCATGATTCCCTTTATCATTATGAAATGTCCCTCAGTATCTTTCTTTACCTTTTTTATTTTGAAGTCTATTTCGTCTGATATTAGTACCACTACTCTCACTTTTCTCTGCATGCCATTTGCTTGAAATATCATTTTTCACCCTTTCACTTTGAGTCTATAGTTGTCTTTGGAACTGAGATGTGTCTCCTGGAGGCAGCATATGGTCAGGTTTTGTTTTTTGAAACAATCTGCAACTCTGTGCCTTTTTATTGGTGAGTTCAGTCCATTTACATTTAGAGTGATTATTGAAAATATGAGGTCTTCTTATAGCCATTTTATCTTTTGCTTTCTGGTAGCTCGGTATTTCCATTGCTTGTTTGTCCTTGTGTGTCTGTTCTTTGTATTTTGGTTGGGTTTTGTGGGTATTCCCTCTAGTCCTTCTTGTTTTACATTATATACTTCAGTTCTGAATCTTTGGTGTGAACAATAGTTATACAAATATATACAGTCGTCCATCTTCTTCTGTGCGTGCCTTATCTCCATTCCCCTTTGTGAACTTGGATCTTTGAATCCTCCCCTTTTCAATCACTGTTGTCTTAATTTGTCCCTATGTATGCTGAACATTCATTACTATCTTGGTATAACAAATCTCTTATTGTTTAAGCTTATAATGCCCTGTTCTTAGAAAGGGTTGCATTCCTCTGCTTCTATCTGCCTGACAGTAGCCTTACTTCTAATTATGTTGTTGTTTTTTATTTATTTCTTTTTTTTCTCCTTTGAGAAATTCCTGGAATGCAGGCCTTGTAGTGGAGAATTCTCTCAATTTTTGTACGTCTGGAAAGGTCTTTATTTCTTCTTCGTATCTGAAGGAGAGCTTAGCTGGATACATTATTCTTGGCTGGTAGTTCCTTTCATTTAATAGTTGAATAATTAATTCCATTCCTTTCTGGCTTGTAAGGTTTGTGCTGAGAAGTCCAACGATAATCATGGGTTTTCCTTTATAGGTTACCATCTTCTTTTCCCTGGCTTCCCTGAGAATTCTTTCTCTGTTGTTGATTTTTGATAATTTTAACACAATGTGTCTTAGAGGCCTTTTGGGGTTGAGATAATTGGGTGTTCTGTTGACTTCTTGAATTCCAAGCTCTAGCTCATTCCTTAGATTTGGGAAATTCTTAACCATTTGTCTGAAAATGCTTTCTAGTCCCTGCTCCTTTTCTTTCCCTTCGAGGATGCCCATTCTACTTATGTTTCCTCTCCTGATGGTATCAGCTAGTTCTTGTATTTCTCTTTCATTATTTTTCATTCTTCAGTTTCTCTCTTCTTCCTTCTGAATTATTTTTAGATTTCTGTCTTCAATATCACTGATCCTTTCCTCCATTTGGTCAACTCTATTTCCCAAGCTTGCTGTTTCATTTTTCATCTCTTGTAGTGTGTTCTTCATCTCCAGAAATTCCATTTGGTTCTTTTTGAGGGTTTCAATCTCCTTGCCAAAGAACTCATTCTGCTCATCTAGTTGTTTTTTCAATTTCTGAAATGGTTGATATTGAATTGTTTTGGAGCTCATTGAGTTTTTTCAGAAGTACCATCCTGAATTCTCTGTCATTTAAGTTACATATTTCTATGTCTTTCAGCTTATTTTCTGGAGATTTTTCTCTTTATTCCTGAGCTGCCTTGTCGCCTTGGTTGTTCATGGTGTTTAATGGACTATTTCTCCACCTAGGCATTAATGAAAGTATATTCTGCTTTTTTTCCAGAAAGATTTATTACGTAAAGGTCTCTCTTTAGCCTGTTGCAAAGAAGGTGTTTTTCTCTTGGTTTCCAGTAGGTGGCATCTAATCCTCTTGGATCCCTGTGGTAGCTCTTAGGTGCAGATCCCATACTCAGACATGCTGGTGGGCAGTTTGGGTGTTTTTTGTTGAGTTTTGGATGTTCCGCTTATTGTTGCTTCAAGGGGAGAGATCTGGGGATGTCTCACTCTGCCATGTTTCTGACATCTGGCTCTTTTATTTTTAGATCAATAAATTTCTATCGTAATTAATTCTGACCATCACATCATAGACTTTTCCTCCCTCTAGAAAAAAAAAAATTTGTGCTTCCTCAAAAATCTAAGCCTGCCCATGGAAGGGACTGTCATGCGGACATCGCCACCATGGATAAAAGCTAGAGAGGGCTCTGCAAGCTGGTGGGAGGGGCAGAGAGAGAGGATGGG
>NW_011888855.1:5596680-5600110 GCF_000151845.1 Pteropus vampyrus
CTCATTGCAATTTTCTCTTTAATTTTCTTTGGAACCAAGATTGGACTCCTACAGCCAACTGAAGCACCATGCCCTTGATGAATCTTCCCCTCACCTTTGCATGCTCAGAACCCAACACAGGGCCCAACTCAGTATAGGCAGTCACTAAATGTCTACTGAATAAATGAGTTGCCTGTGGTCTCCTAGAGCAGGCCGAGATGTCAGGATTCCTACTCCTTTACAGGTGTAGGCACCTCTCAGAGTAACTTCTCTGTTTTGATGTTTGGCTTGCCATGCCTCCTTCCGAATGGGGTGAAAGACATCCCTCTGTGTGTCCTCCTCCACTGGAACATGGCTTACTACATGCTGTTCTGCCTGCAGGCTCAAGGCCAGAAGCCTGGTCCATGTGCTAATGACGTACAGCAGCAAAGAAGCCAGACAGACCTCGGAAAATATTATGTTCCCAGCCACTGTCGACCAAGCAACAGGGCGACCTTTTTAACTTCCTTGATTTGAAAGGGCAGGCTAATACAGGCAAAACTGTGTTTTTCTTGGAAATGAACACACTCTTTATTTGTTGGCAACAATAAGGTGGATGACTTCCAGCATCAAATCTCGCCATCAGCACGCATGTAGTGGAAGTGCTTGTACTTCATGGAGAGTTTGCTAAGGACAAGGCAATGCATGATATCACCCCCATACACTTGCAGAGCCTGACAAGCGACTATTCTGTTGCTCACAGAGACCTGACAGAGGCAGGGGCTCAGAGAGAGTGACTGGCTCTGCCTGACATCTGTTTCGACATCTTTGCCAACACATAATCCATTTCATCAAGATAGAAAGAGGGAAACTTCTACCTCTAATTGTGACAGAGTAGCTAGTATCAGTCTAGCCCCCCACCACCACCAGCATAAACAAACATAAAACAAATACACACATATACATATGTATGACTGGTACAATTATGTGGGACAACTATTCTGGCAGGGACAGAAAGTGATATAAGACTATGTATGACTCCTGAGAGAAGGGAAATTTGTGAGGTAAGCTGCAGTTACTCAGCCATCCAGCTCTCTAATGGAGGACAATTTCCCAATCATGTTTCAAAGAGCCTGGCCATGCCACTGAGCTGAGGAAGCTGCAATCAGAGTTCAGAGTTGCTAAAGCAGCTATAATCTGAAAGATAGAGCATTGGAGAGAAGAGAGCTGTGCAGATAGGGGGCCCAGTAGGTCAATGTAGGGGTTCCTTGTAAATATGGCTGATAGCTAGGTTACACTTATGTAGAAAGAGACTACCTAAAGTTTGCCAGATAGTAGCTCCTACTGGGTTAAGAGCAAAGGTGCGGAGGGAAACTGATGTCGTGACCCTGCCAAAGTGAAGAAAACTCATTAGCACATGATAACACATTAATATTTCTGGCACTCAACTGAGACATCCAGAAATTCTTCAGCTGAAAAGTACAGTAACTGAAATTCATACATCAGAGATTCAACATCGGGTTTAGGCAGACAGAAATAAAATCAGCAAATTTGAAAATAGGATCACTGAAATTATCAAGCCTAAATTATCAAGTCATAAAAAATGAAATTAATAGAGTCTCAGGGACCTGTGGGACACCATCAAGCAGATCAACATAGGCACTGTGGAAATCTAAAGTTAAAAGAGAGACAGAGAACAGAAATAATATTTGAAGAAATAATAGCCAAAAACTTCCCAAATTAGATGAAAACCGTGAATCTACAAATCTAAAAAGCCAAGAAGCTCAACAAACCTCAGTAGGATAAACTCAAAGAGATTCACACTGAGACACATTATAATCAAACCCTCGAAAAAACAAAGACAGAGAATCTTAAAAGCAGAAAGAAACAATTCACCACCACACACAGGAGATTCTCAGTAAAATTAGCAACCAATTTCTCATCAGAGTCCAAGGAAGCTGGAAGACAGTGGGATTACATTTAAAGAGCGGAAAGAATCTGTCAACCAATAATTCTAAATCCAGTAACACTGTCCTTCAAAATGAGAGAAAAACTAAAACACTCCCAGAAAAACAAAAGCTGAGGGAGTTCACTACTACTAGACCTGCCCTACGAGAATGTCAAAGAAAGTTCTTCTGATTGAAATAAAAGGACACGAGACGGTAATATATATGAAGAAATAAAGATCTCTGGTAAGATAAACTTATGGGTGGGCAAATATAAAAGTAAGTATTACTGTATTTTTGGTTTATGGATCCACTTCTTATTTCTTACATGATTTTAAAGGCAATACATAAAAAAATAATTGTAAATTATACTATCAGGCACACAATGTATAAAGATGTTATTTATTACGACAATAACATAGAGGGGGGAAGAGCTGTATAAGAGCAGAGTTTTAAAATAGACTATTACCAAAGTGGATGCAGAGAAAAAGGAACCCTCAGACACTGCTGGTGGGACTACAAATTGATACAGCCACTATGGAAAACAGTATGAAGGCTCTTCAAAAAACTAAGAATTGATCTACTATATGACCCAGCAATACTTCTACTGGATATTTACTCCAAAGACTTGAAAACATATATCTGAAAAGATATTTGCACACCAATGTTCATAGCAGCATTATTCATGGTGGCGTGGAAGCAACCCAAGTATCCTACGATAGATGATTGGATAAAGAAACTGTGGTACTTATATACAACGGAATATTACTCAGCTATAAAAAGAGATGAAATACTGCCATTTAAGACAACATGGATGGACTTGAGATAATCATGCTAAGTGAAATAAGCCAGACAGAAAAAGTTGAAAATCACATGATAACACTTATATGTGGGATATAAGCCTAAAAGCAACAAACGAACATGACAAACAAACAGAGACTCATGGACATGGACAATAGACTAGGGGTTACCAGAGGGTAGCAGGGAAGGGGGGAAGGGAGAGGTAGATGGGATAAAAGGGATCAAATATGTGGGGACAGAAAGAAATCTAACAATGGGCGGTGAACATAAATACAAAATATATATGACTTACTGTTGAATTGTACACTTGAAACTTAACTGGATTTTGTTAATCAATGTCACCATAATAAAAAATAATAATGATAATTTTAAAAATGGGCAGAGGACCTCAATAGACATTTCTCTAAAGAGGACATACACATGGCCAATGGACATGTGAAAAGATGCTCAATTCACTAATCACCAGAGAAATGCAAATTAAAACCACAATGAGGTGTCACCTCACACCTGTCAGAATGGTTGTCATCAATAAATCAACAAACAATAAGTGTTGGCAAGGGTGTGGAGAAAAAGAACCCTTGTACATTGTTGGTGGGATTGCAAATTGGTGCAGCCACTATGGAAAACAGTATGTAGGTTCCTTTAGAAAATTAAAAATAGAACTACCATACGACCCAGCCATTTCGTTTCTGGGTATTTATCTGAAGAAAATAAAAACACTAATT
>NW_011888855.1:5600541-5623451 GCF_000151845.1 Pteropus vampyrus
AGCAAAATGACAGAAGTCTTCTTTATCAGTAATTATTTTAAATGTAAATAGAAAATTTTAAATATGTAAATTATAAATATGTAATTGAAAAATGTAAATACATACAATTGTCAGAGCTGATTGAACTGAACACTTGAAATCTGTGAATTTATGTACATAAAGTGTACCTCAATAAAGGTAACTCTCCTCAAAAAACTTTAAGAACTTCTGTTCATCAAAAGACATCATTAAGAGAGGGCCAACGCAAGCCAGACACAGAGGAAGAGAAGCGATCTATCACCTATATAAACCAACTAAGGGCTCATGTTCAGAAGACAGATCGCCCACAACACAATAAGAAAAAGACAGACACTCCAACAGAAAAATAACCAAGGGACTGGAACAAGCACTTCACACACACACACACACACACACACACACACAAATTCAAATGTCCAATAAATATATGAAAAAATGATCAATATGATTAATCATCAGGGAAATGTAGTCACTTCACAATGTGATATTATATAGACTAGATTAGCTAAAATTAAGATCACTAACAATGCTGCTGTTGTTTATAGCTCTTAAAAAATCGTGAATGATGCTTAAGTCTCAGTGACCAAAGTTAACCTTGATTCTGAGAGCAGAGGTAACACACGCATCCTTCCCAGAGTCTTCAGTTGGGTTTGAAGTGACCAGGAGCACATCCTGCACATGGGACGCTGGGAAAAGGGAAATGCAGGGGCCCTGCATGACCCCTAGGACTTGACTTTTGTTCTAAAAATAGGTCATGGAGCCAACTGAAGTGCACTTTGTCAGATGTAAGGGTCTGCTTTGTTCCTGGTTATTTTTCTCTTTTTTAACCTCTTCCACTTAAAAAAAAAAAAATCATGTTTCTTGTCAAATGCAGAAATGTTCCTTCAGCCACTCATTGAGGTTTAACTTCTGAATTCTGCAATTTTTATTGTCTGTGTCAGAAATACATCCGGATGTGGTTCAATGTCAGCACCTTCCCTACTCTATCCCATCCACATCGACCCTATTCTGTTCTCCCCTCACTGCCGCCCCAGCCCCCACCCCCCTACCCCCCCCCCCACCTCCCCACCCCTGCCCCGACACTCTGAAAAAGGAATTACCTTGTGTGTCCTAGCTCATTTGAATCAACAGATCACATTCAGTGTCTGGAATAAATTGCTCTATTTTGATATAAACAAAAAAGAACACTAACAATGCCAAGTATCAGCAAGGATGTGAAACAACAGGAACTCTCACACACTGCTAGGAGTATAAACTGGTTCCATCACTTGAGAAAATTATTTGGCATTAGCTATTCAAGTATACATCCAGCCATTCCACTCCTAGGTATATACCCAGCAGAAATGCAAATTCTCCTACAAGCACCCAAAGACATATATATGTATAAGAATGTTCCTAACAGTATCATCTATAATAGTTTGAAACTGGAAATAACTCAAAGGTCTATCGACGGTAGACTAGATAAATGTAACGCGGTATACTTTTACAATAGAATACCATACAGTAATGAAAATGAATGAGCTACAGCTACTCACTGAACTTAACATGATGAATCTCACATCATAATGCCTAATGAAAGAAGCCAGTCAGGAAAGAATACATACGATGCACACTGTATGATTCAATTTGTATAAAAGTCCAAAACTTACTAAATTATAGTGTTTAGAGATCTATACCTAGATTGTAAATCTAAAAAGAAAAGCAAGGTAGTGATTGCCATAAAGGTCAAAATAATAGCTCCCTGTGGAGGTGGGAAGAGCAGAGTGGTGAGAAGGGGAGCTTGGGGGCCTGGCAAACTTCTATTTCTCTGCCTGGCAATAGCTATGCAATCATTAGCTTTGTAATAATTTGTTAAGCTCTATGTTTCCTTGATGTATTTTCCTACAATGTTATGTTATATTCATAATAAAAGCAATTTTAAAAGGAAAAAAGGAGGAGACAGCTCAGTGTTTAGCGCCTAAGGGGAGAGAAACTTTGGCTAATTTTTCTTCTTACTTTTCCGTACCTGGCTCATTTTCTAGAAAACAGGCAATTAGTGATAAAGAACAAGAAGTCTCGAGTCAGACGTTACCTTAATTCAAATCCCAGCTCTCTCTTATCAGCTATATGACCTCTGAAGTCTTCTGTTTCCTTATCTGTGAAATGGGGTAATACAGATGTTCCTTGACTTATGATGGGGTTATGTCCCAATAAACCCATCATATGTTGAAAATATCATAAACGGAAAATGCATTTAATACACCTAACCTACTGAACAACAATAGCTTAAACTTGCCTACTTTAAACGTGCTCAGAACACTTACCTGAGTCTACAATGGGCAAAAACATCTCACACAATGAATATACTGTGGAGTATAGGGTTCTTTACCCTGCTGATCACATGGCTGACTGGGAGTTGCAGCTTGTTGCCCCAGCCCAAGATCATAATTCAAAATTCGAAGTCTGTTTACTACTCAATTTGTATCGCTTTTACACCATCATAATGTTAAAAAATCATAAGTCAAAATATCTTAAATTAATCATCGCCCACATTCTCTACCAAAAAAAAAATATATATATATATATATATCTTAAGTTAGGGACCATCTATATTGGGCTGATGGGCACACGGAACAGTGAGTAGCTGGTCCATCACAAGCCCACACTGTTAGCTGCTATTGTAATAAGTCTAAATTACCTTTGCCGTGAAGAAACAAAAGTGAAATCCAGTCTTTGGAGTGATTGCTTCTTTTTCCAGTCTGCCTGTCAGTGGGCACCATGGGCACAGAGACAGTGTCTGCCTTGACCTACTGCCATTCCCACCTCACAGCACAGGGAAAGAAGTGAAAGGAGCCCAGGTGTTTTGCTTTTAATGCAATGTTGCAGTAGTGGCAGAATGTGGACACCTGAAAATGAACCTCAGCGCCCAAGCCCTTCCTCCAGTTTTGCTCCCCAAAGGAACAAGCTCCCTTGGCTCAGACATGCTGACAAGCCTAAAAGTAGCTCCGTCTGGGCTCCCGAGTCCCACAGCCTCTAGGTAAAGGTTCTTGGGAACAGCCCAGAGCATGGTGGAAAGGACCCTTTGGCCTTGTTTCAGGAAAGAGATGAGGACGGGAACAGAGAATGGGGTCAGGAAGCTCCAAGGAAGCCCTACCTGTCACCTAGCAGCTCGAACATGCCTAAAGGGTTCGAGGTTAAGCCAGCTCTGACAAGCCGTGTGCCTCAAAGGGGCCCTGGGGGACCCAGGAAGGCAGCCCCAGGACTGGGGGGGCAGCTTCTTTGGGCTCTCACTCAGTGGGCCCAAGGCTCAAGCTGGCCCTTCTGTGGTCAGTGACATGTTGGAAACTCCTCTCATTGCACAGAGTCCAATCACATAAATCCATTTTGCTTCCTGACAAACCTGTGAGCTAAGCGATTGCTCATTTTACGAGGTAGGAGGCTGATACAAAGGTCAGACCAAGGTCATTCAGCTTTGACCTCACTCCACACTCTTCCTTCCCCTCCATTTCTCCCTAGGTCTGTCTTCCTAGAACAACAGGTAGGTGCAACATGGACCACGAATCCTTAGCCCCAACAAATTCCCCTCCTGTGTCAAAGTAAGTAAAAACACAGGCGAACACAATGCAGCTACAGACTGACCTCAAATCATAGAAGACACATGGCTCCCAGAATACTTTTAACCTCTTGAACTTCTGATGGGAAGGATGGCACTACTTACTGCTGAACCCAGAAGGGAGGCACACTGCTGCATCATCAGACCGGGCTGAGAGAAGCCTAAGGGAATCAGCCAGAGAGAGGCAGAGAGAGAACTGAAATGCTTTGACAGCCGTGCCCGCAGTCAGCTTCTCTGCCCCCGCCGCCTCTTGGGCAGCAGCTGCTCTGATGAGAACCTGGGATTTGAGGGAAGGGTGAGATCTTACACAATTAATGTGGACATTTAGATAAAGCTGACACACCACATCTTGGTTCTCCCCCACTGTGTGTAGTTCTAGGTCCCGGATGTTAGAATTAGACAGTATGCCAACTACGTGAGTCCATGCGAGCCTGATTTGTCTTGGTTTTTTCCTCATCCGATTTTGTAAATACTTCACTGAACCATTTCAAGGGGCCTTGTAGGTGCCAGGCAGTGCTGAATACGGGACTTCTGACCGGTCAGATCCAGTCTCTGCTCTCAAGCTTACACTCTAAGGGGTGTTAGGGAGAGGGCGGCCTCTCGCACACATTCTACAAAAGAGCTGCACTCACTCTCATGAGTTCACACCTCAAGTCAAAACCCCAGTCAGGACACACTTGCCTGCACAAATTCTAAATGTGTTTCTGTCTGCCTCACAAGTTGCAAAATGTTCCATTGCAGGTAAGATGCAGAAATGATCATCACAATGTTGTTTCTGAACCCAAAATTAGAAACCATCTAAACATTCAACAGGAAAATAGCTAAATAAGTCAGGTAGCTATTAAATGTTTTCAAAGAATACTAACAATATGGAAAATGCTCATGATTCATTAGGTGAAAAGCAAGACACAAAACTCTATATGAGATCAAATTCACTTAAAAATTATACTATACGTGTAAATGTCTAAATTACATATTTACAGACCAACAGCTCAGGTGCCTCTGTTAAGACTCTGGGAGCATTTTTAATCAATGTATGATCTGATTTCTAGAGGTCAGAGGCTACTTGATTTCAGCACTTGAATAGTAAATACCGTGCCATCAGGAAGCGCCCAAGAACCCTAGATGCACTAGGGGGACGATCTTCCTGGAGAGGGGAGCCTTCAACAGGGGAGCCTTCAACAGGGAGCCGGGGTGCTTACAGAGCACACACTGATTTAGCTGCTTTACTTTTCTTTGCAATCCTACTTTGCTACAGTTTTCAAATTCGGTAAGCCACACCTAAAGTAAGATTTAGAAAATAAGTAGAATTCATAGAGTTCTACAGCTAAAAGGAACAAAAGTGAGCTAGTCAGTTTAGCTTCCTCCCACCACTAACAGTCTGTCAGCACCCAAATTAAAATGAAACACACATATAAAATCATAGATTGATATTTCTGCCATTTATTTTTTAAAATCTTATTTAAAATATTAAATAATACAATTTCAGATATGAAAAAAATTACTACGATAAAACAGTTCAGGTGTACTTCCGTTGTGCTCCCCCTCCTTATTAGGACAGTAAATTGTCCACTTGAGAGAAATGATGGACTGCCCTCCTGTTTCTTTCCTCTCTAAGCAAAGCACATGCCCACTCGCTCACCCAGGCCTTGTGAGTGGGTGTTTAACATATATTAGGGGTTATGTTTTCTAAAAAATTGCAGTGACACTTGTAAGTCAATCACAGTTCAAATCACATATTTACACAATGATCGATTCTTTACGATAGACAGGCTAAAATGAAATACAGAAAATAATTTCCAGTTGCTGTTAAAAAAAGAAAACGAGTACAAGAAGAGAAAAAGTCAATGTCCACATATATCCTCTATGTATACAACTTCATTCAGGTATTTTAATTTGAAAGATCTAGATATAATATTACTTGAGTGACAATGGCCACTAAAATTTATTCAAAGTTACTATAAAAGAATAAACAAAGTGAAAAAATCTGATATAATTTTAAACTCTGCCCCTTGCTCAAAAGCTTGGAGGAACCCATGCTATCAATTGCTAACTAAAAGCAATTGTACATGTATTTAATATTTTACCACAATTTCTACCTCTAAATTTAATTCAATAATTCAAACCAAAAAATGGTATTGCTATAACATTTTAACTATGCCCACAGTGAACTGCAGAGTCTCTATTGCCAGAATTTCTAGATACATTTATTAATTAACCTAAAACTGTGGTCAGATTGAGTAACGTCATTATCTTAAATTATGTTTAAATTATCCAAAAATATCCAAAGCAACTTTTCCTGGAGAGAAAAATGTTATTTATATGCAAAGTTTTATTACATACATCCTTGTAGATTATAGTTTGGGAGCACAAAGAAATGTGTCCTTAAAAAAAAGTTATTTGGATGGCAGAAAGAGAATCTGAGTCAGCAGCACTACCATATATGTTAGAATGTAGTTACAAGTTTGGGATCTTTTAAAAGTAGCATTACCTATCCTTCCAGAAGTACAATGAAGAAATCTGAAACAATAAAAACTAACAATGTTTAGCTCCACATTTTGGACACCTGATTGAATTCACCTCTAAAAGTGTAGATAAAAAATTACATACTCCTTGTTTGTGACATTTAATTTCCAAAGCACCAAGGCAAAGTAAAGAGAGACCCCCCTCTCATTTAATACCTACAGCCTATGGCAAACATCTGCACAGTATCATATAAAAAGTCAAGCAAATAAAATTACATAATAAGCAAACTCAAATCACAGTACTTTAAAAAATATAATCATTGGTAATCTTCAGAGAAGGCATTGCCTCATTAACATTCTGGTCTAGACGATGATATTCCACTGTTTTGGAACAAAGACCATCACGCCATTTCCTGCTTTGAACCAGAAGGAAAATCTGAAATAAAACGAAATAGAGGTACAAAAAAGAAAATGGAAGAGACGTTAAAAGTTTTTATAACAAGTGTTCTCTCTCTCGCTTCGGTTCCCAAATACAAAAAGTAAAATATCAACAACAAAAGGGCTATTTTGTTTTCCATCTTATAAACAAACAAAGCTAGACAGTGATTTTCAAATTATAATGTACATGGAGTGCTTATTGAAGACTGATTCCTGGGCTCTGTCTTCAGAGATGAGATAGTAGACTGCGGTAGAGTCCAGGAACCAACCTACTGTTTAACAAATCCTTTAAGTGTTTACACTAGAGATGGCCCAACACTAAGCACTGGGATAGAATATCCTTGGCATTCAAAATTTTGTCCACATACAAATATTTACAAAGCTAGTGATAGGCCACTAAATCAAACAACCAAAAAGATTTGTTCATTTGCTTGTTTTCGAACTTAAAGTCACAAAACAGACTTTAAAATTACTGGTTCTCAAAACCGGAAAGTATTTTGAAATTATCCAGTCCAGTTTTGTCATTTCTCTGGTGAGAAAATCAAGGCCCCAAAGGAAAGATAGCTTGCCAGGAATCACTAAGCAATTTACAATAAAGTCCAAAACTGAGATTTCCTGAGCAGTAGGTATTAAAAAGGACATTGTGTGTTTGATCTCCCTTTAAGTATTTGAAAAGCTTAACTATTCAGCTCTGGGACTAAGAGTGCCAAGATGCACTCTCACACTAAATTATCCATCCCCTCCTATTTACACCTCCTTTGCCTCACAGAATGCAACAGACCAATTCCAGCACAGAAACGATCATCACAACATTATTTCTGAACCCAAAACTGGAAGCCAGCTAAACATTCAACTGGAAAATGGCTAAATAAATTATGTAGCTATTAAATCATGTTTTCAAAGAATAATAATGATAATGGGAAATGCTTGTGATTTGCTAGGTAAAAAGCAAGATACAAAACTCTACATGAGATCAAATTCATTTAAAAATTATTACGGATATGTCTGAATTTTGTACATAATGATAGACCAGAAATACACTAAAATGTTAATAATGCTTGGCTTTGGGTGGTAGCTTACATTGTCTTTTCTATACTTTGCTGTGTTTTCTGAATTCCCTAAAATAATCATGTAATACTTTCACAACTGGGAAAAAGTTTTTAAAATACCACTAAGTTCAATGCTAAATTAATTAAAAGTACTAAATTAACACTCTTTCTCCACAAGTATTCTCACTGAAGTTAGCAATGCTCAATTAAGACATAAATCTTTTTTTTAATCACTGGATTTTGATTTTGCTCATTAAAAAATAACTTGATTTCTTTTCTTAGAAGCACACATACTAAAGCATTCTGTCCATAATTTGTTAATTTGTTAAAATACACCACAGATTTCTAAACTGATTAGAAATCTCGCTATTTTACCATCATTTAAACCTCACTAAAGAAAAAACTCTGAATCATCTAAAGCAATAATAAATATAACTGAGGTATTAAAAGGGAACTAGAGGGGTTGAAAAATCTCAAACTTACCTTCCTTTTGTTGTGATATGTAATGTAAACAACAGCAATGCAAAAAGCAAAAATAATAAGATGAAAAAAGAAATGGCTATCTTCCTCTTCTATATTTGAGGATGGGGTCTTAAAAGATCTCACTGACTGTTCGATTTCCAGGTAGCCCCTATTTTCTTCCAAAGCCTCACTGGACTCATCGTCCCTGGGGTTGGTGGTCCAGTCGTAGTCCGGTTCTCCGTAATCTCCATTGTCCAGAGTGTCTTTGGCGGTAGAAGGAGAACTATTCAGTGTGAGGAGGTCCTCCTCCTCCATGCTGGGGTCTTCGTTGTTAACAACTTCCTCTCGAGACAGAGAAGTCGTAGGTGAGAGATGAGGGGCCGCAGATGCCCCTCCACTTTTCTCTGTACTAGTTGTGGGAGGGAGAGTGGTGCTGATCTGGGAAATAGATGGTTTGGTTTGGTTTTCATGAGTTAAAACAGCACTCATATTTGGAGTAGAAACATCTGGCTTGAGTACAGTTTGGCTCGGTGAAACAGCTAGAGATTGATCTAAAATAAGAGAACAAAGAACATTAAACTGAAGACTATCTCCACAAAGCAAGAAGCATATTTATCTAAATTTTTCTCTATGCATTTCTCTTTGCTAAATTCCTATATCTTGCTCTTGAGAATTAGTTAATAAGTCTCAATAGCCTGAAATCACTTACCTTTCTTAGTCAATTAGTCATCAAATAACAATTGCCTTGCTAGACAGTAACAACTAAAGCAGCTAAGAAGACCTATTGCATTACCCAGCCTGCCACCAAAAGAAAAAAAAGAGAGGAGTTTGACTGCAGGGCACAATAGCGAAGTCCATACAGAGCTCTCACCCACCAGCTCTGTTTTCATTTCCCAGAGGCTGGTCTTCAGTAACCCTTGCCCAGCCAGACTCAGCCCGAGCCTACAACAACAGAAAGAGAGGTGGCTGATCCCAGCTCAAGTGGATCACAAAATAGATATGAAATTTGAACTTAACACAACAAATTCAAGAGAAGCTAATGTAGACAGAATTGCTAAGTGATACTAGAACTGGAAAACCTCCTCTCCCAAATAAAAAAAAAGAAAGAAAGAAAAAAGTATTCTTAGGGAGAAGACAGAGAAAACTAAAGGAAAGGAAGTGGAAACTGGAACTTAAAAACTAAGTGTGAACGAGACTATTTTAAAGATTGGGGAAGGCTATCTAGATATGGGAATGACACAAATACATACAAGCTCTTATTCCCAGAATGGTTTTTACTAAAGTAAAAGTTAAATTATTTACAGAAGTAACTCCATATACTGAAAGTTCAGAGGAATACTGTTAAAATTTAACAGTGTTTCTAATTTATAATCTAATGTAGTATCTGTTGAACAACTTCAAGAATATCCATTATACTTTAAAAAAAGAACTATAATGAGAGATCTAAAAATACTCAGATAATATTTTAAAGTCTCTCAAGGTAAAGTAAAATATTTTATAGGGGTAAGATTAAACATCATTCCTGGGCTTTCAAAAACATGTGCACGCACACAAATGAACAATCTAACAGACGACTCTCCATTTATGTGAATACACTCTGATTTGTGTCATAGTTGACATCTATTGCATGTAGAAAAAATAGCTAGTCTCAAACAGACTGAACAGAATCTCTCAAAAAAATAAATGAGTAAAAAATTTAGTAAATTAGTAAAACTCTCGTAAAACATTTTCAACAGTTGGATCTTTGAAATACGTCGCTGGAAGAAAAGACGCAGGGAATACAACAGAACATTGTTCAGAAAACTATTAATCAGAATTTCTTTTTAAAAAAATTTATATTTATCACCTCAACTTAGTTATGATTCAGGCATTTACAAACTGCGATTTCTCCGATATATTTAATTTTCCTCACAAAGTGCAGAAAAACATATTTTAAAATAAAATTTTAAAACTAGGAGCCAACAAACCCTGACTTTTTAAAAAACTGTTTTTCTATACTTGACTTTTGGAATAATCATGTATAGTTAAAGGACACAGACAGGGGTGGGAATGATTATAATTTGTCCCTATCTGCCACACCTCTCCATGTCCAGAATCCCCTCCACTATAAACTCTGGAATCTAGTCCGTCATCAGCAAGTCCTTTCTTCCATCCTTCACTTTCTTGTTATAACTGAAGCCTGAATCTCCCTTAAGGACACTTTCCCCGTAGCCCTTTTCATTAATAGCGTTTTTCTCCCACATCCTTGAACCACCGTGTCTGGAAGAGGGGGAACTGTTCTCCTGGAGTGGGGTGAAGCCCCTTCCAGACCATTCCCCCATTCCTCACCCTGCATGTCCCCAGCCTTGTTCTTCTGTCAACAACTATCACCCACTAACCTTTTCCACCAAGTCCCGGGCACGGTACCCAGTTCTCCATGAGTTTAACCCCTAGCTGGAGTTAACTCGACCCAAGCACTCCTATCTTGATTTCAAAATCCTTGACCTCTTCTGATGAGCCAGCCCTCCTCCCTCCCCTAATCTCTCACTCCTACAGTCATTATCTATCATCACAGCTCTTCCATAATCTCAATCTCATGCATCCCACTCGCTGACATGAACTTCTATCGTTCTAATTCATTCCCAGGTATTCTGAATCCATCAGGACCTACAATTCTCTGATCCTACCACCTTTTCAGTCCTTCATGGACACCACCCCACCCCTGCCCAACACGCTTTCTTCTCTCTTTACCCAGATTCAATTCTGTAATCAGCCATTATCACTCTCTTCAAACACCTTCAATTCCCTTCCCCCTTGCTCATTTTGTCCCACTTACTTGGTGAGGCAACATCCGCAGTTAAACAAACTCTCTGACTACTCCCCATCAGCACCAAGCATGACTGGAAATAATACACAACCGTGCCACTATTCTTATGTAATTTAAATTCAATGCCAAAAATTCAAGTGTACATGTAATGCTGTTGCAACTATACCATATTTCTCTAGTCCACTCACTTTCCTTCTCCCTTAGGAGATCATCCACATTTTCCTCTGTCCCCAAACATCCAAAGCCTTCTCTGTTGTCCTCATTTTCAATTGAGGACATCACTTTCTAACTTCTCTGAGAAAAATGAAGTCATCAGAAGAGAACTTACATACGCCTGAAACTAATATAATATTGTATACCAACTGTAATTGAAAAATAAAAAATATTATTAAAAAAGAGAACTTCCATGAACTATCAGAACTCTAGACTCATAAATCCAACTGCCTACCTGAAATCTCCTCTTAGATGTCTGACATTCAAATTAACATGTTCAATACGAATTTTGACTTTGGCTTCCAGGAAGATGGAGCAGATATATTTTTCTCTATTCCTCCCACTAAACACAACTAAAACCCAATAAGAAAAATAAATGTCCAAATGTCAGGTTTTCCTTAGATAATTAAATGACCAAAACAATCATGTTACTTAAATACTTTAGGAACAAGCATATCTGCATCAGCCAGGGAAAAAATTATATTTTACTAATGATGAAAGGGCCTTGGGAAAACGGACCACAGTCCTTCCCCCACAGACTTCTGGGAGGGTGAGCCATTACCCTGCCCTCAGTGCTGCAGGGAAAACTTGAGTACATAACCACAGCACTTTAGTACAGGACTGCATGGCTAGACAGCCCCTGTCGGCAAATAAGAGAACACTGTTCCTTTCACACTGTTTTTCATCTGAAAACTCAAAAAAGATTTAGGGAGAAAAGTGGGATTGTGTCTTGGCCTGAAAGAAAAAAGGAACTACTAAACAAAACACTGCCTAATCATTATAAGTGCTTATTTGCTTCCCTTAAGTCTCAGGTCTTGGTTTACAGATTTCCTCATTTCTCAATGAAGCTTTCAATATCTTAATTCATAATGTAACACTTCTAAGAAATACTTAATCGTTCAGCATTATATATAGTAGTCAAGATATAGAAACAACCTAAGTGCCCATTGATGGGTGAATGAATAAGAGGTGAGATATACATACACGGAATATTACTCAGCCATAAAAAAGGAAGAGAATCTTAACCCTTTGCAACAACATGGATGGATTTTGAGGGCATAATGCTATATTAGTCAAAGACAAATACCATATGATTTCACTTATATGTGGAATCTTTTAAAAAATCAAAACAAGACAAACAAATAAAAAAGGCCAAGCTCATAGATTCAGAGAATAGATCGGTGGCTGGGGGGCAGGGCATAAAGGGAGTCAAACTTCCAGTTATAAAATAAATAAGCCATGGGGATATAATGTACAGCATGGTGACTATAGTTAATGTATTGCATATCTGAAAGTTGTTAAAGAGAGTAAATCTTAAAAGTTCTCATTAAAAGATCAAAAAAAAATTGTAACTATGTATGAGGACGTATGGTAAGTAGACTTAAATTGAGTCCAGTTCGCAATGCACACAAATATCCAATCATTATGTTGTACACCTGAAACTAACGTTATATTAGCTTGTACCTCGATAAAAAAAAAAAAACCTCAATAAAAAAAAAAAGTTTAAATTTAATTTTAAAAAAAAATACTTCAATCCTATGGATCCATCAAAAGGAAGCAGTGTTGTCCAGTTAACCAAAGACACCGGGAAGAGGAGCCATTTTTACAAAGAGTCTCCCTTGACCTGGAACCCCTCTCCTCTTCCCAAGCCCTTCCGGAGCCCAGCACCCCGGTATTATGGCTCTTTACCAAGCACCAAAACTTCCCAGACCTCAGAGATGCACCAGTCACTCGAAGCTCTTTCTCCTTCACTTTCGCTCTCCGAAATATTCCATCAGCTCAGTCCCGTCACTGCCCCTGGCCACCTTGGTCTTTACCACTGACCTCACGATCCTGCTTTGGCCCTGCTAGACCCCAAACCTTGATCCTTTCTAGACGCCACACCTCCCAACCTCCGCCATACTCTCAACACCTGTCTCCTCCTCCCCCTCTTCTAGACCCTCCAATCTACCGACTCCAAGAAATTCTGGAGATTCCTCCACCGCCATTCTCTGTGGCAACTCACTCTTCGGGACTGGAGACAACAGCACCACTCCTCCCTCCCCGCCCATCTACACGCTCCGCTCCCTGCTCCCTGGGGGTCCCGTATCCCTCAACCTCACTTCTCAGACCTCTTAGAGACCCCACCTCCTTAGACCTCCTCAGACCTCCTCAGATAGTCTGCTCTCCCTCCTCGGGCCCGTTGAGACCCTGCCCCATCTAGCCATCGCCTTCTGTTCCAAATACTCGGAAGCGCCCTTTCCCCAACCCTGCCTGTCTCCCGGCCCGCGCCCAGGCCCTCTCTGTCTTCCCGCGCCCACGCCCCCTTTACCACTGGACATGGTGGCGGACACAAGCAGAAGCACCAGGACCAGCGGCCGCGCCAAACCTCCGGGGACCTGGATGCCCAGCTTGGGCGGCAGCTTCGCTTGCACAGCCCCACTCATCCTCCTTTGGGCGACAGCGGCCATAACGGACTTGGCCGGGAGCCTGCGCTGTTGCTAGGCTCTACGTCATGACGTCAGACCCTGCGTAAGGCATCACGGCCCTAGGCCCCTACGTCCCAGCGTGATGACGTAGCAGCCTGGCCCAGGACCCTGGAAAGGGGAATAAGAAGGGTAGTGAAAGTTGCGGCAAAGGGAGTCTCTCCCAACTCCGCTGCGGGTTAAAGATGTAATGTGTAGGGTTTGAAGAGGGTCAGAGTGAGCCTTTCCCTGCCTCCCACGTGATGGGATACCATGCAACTAATAGAAGTGATTTAAAACATTTTTCAAAGGAAGAGCGAACTGTGATGGACTAATCTCTAAGAGGAAGTAACTGCCCCGCCTCCAAAGGCGAAGGAAACACAAATGTTAACAGTGGCCATATCTAGTGGTGGAATTATAGGTGTTTTTTGTATATTTCCCCACAATCATTTATTAAACATTTAGCACCTCTCCATATTTCAGTATATAGCAGTGAACAAAACGAACCTCTACCTTTGTGGAATTTATTTTCTTGGGAGAGAGAGTGTAGTGTAAACTATACACTATATACAATGAAAAAAGTCTTATGGAGGAAAAGCCAAAAAGCAGGCTAGGAAATAGAGAGGTGCAAACAGCTTCCACATTTCCTGCAATAAGCTTCTATTGCTTTTTAAATTTTGTAACTTAAAACCAAATCCCCAGTATATGAAAATGCAAATTTAGAAATTTCTAGGGAGTTCCTTTAAGGCTCTGGCACAATGCTTTGGTCTGAATGTTCTGTGAATGTTTACTTACATCTATAGGCTTCAGATAAAAAAAAAGTTCCATTTGATCAATCTGCAGGAAAATCAGTGTGTCACAAAGCAAGACATTTATTACACCCACAGCTTCACCTTTCTGGTTTCCATGATTCCCTCAGAATATTGCCACTATCCCCCAGACACAGCTGAGCTGCCTCTGAAAAGAGAAGGGCCTGTGTTCTCCTGAATCTAATTTCCCTTAAGGTTTATCTGGCCTTGGTGACAGCTCAGAAACACACAAGCTCTACGTTGTTAAGAAAACTGAGAGGTCATTCATCTGTTCATTTCTCTAAATCCACCGCAAGCCCAAACAAACTGAATGGTGCCCTTGCTGCAAAACTTTCAGGATAGCCAGGGTACGACAGTCTTCCCAAGTTCCCTGGAGCTCTCCCTTCTCTGAGTACAGAAACTGCCACTCAGTTTAATGGATGAGCCTCTCAATTCTGGCTCCTGCCTGTTGGGAGATTGACTTAAACTGGCTTTTTTGTTTGTTTGTTTGTTTGTAATAAACACTCTTTCAGTCCTCTTCTTTGTTCACTTTGTTCCTTTATCCCCATACCAGGTTGTTTCAGTTCTCTTACTAGTGAGATATGAACTCAAGGCATTTTGCACGATATTCCCACATGCTGCATACAACGGGCAGGTACTTAATATGTAAATGGGGAGGGAAATATTCCCTCATACTCAGGGCCCTTTGTACATTTTGAAATACCAATACTGTACCTGATATCTGGATGTACCCAATATTCATTATACGTAAAAATCTCTGCATAAATTCAACAAAATTCACTCTGAAATAGCTGCATGTCCTTATAAACCTGATGAAGACAGTATGACAAATACTTGAAGCCAGCAGGTTTAGAGTGATGAGTTACACAAAATGCTAGAAGTAAATCTGATACCTGTTTGAAATTATCACTTTCAAACATCCATAAAAAGGAATTCTACCTTAAAATGTATATATCATTGAATAGAAAAAAATATTATGTTAAACTTGGATAATGTATATCGTTTACTATCCTATTTTGTAAATGTTTGAAATTTCTTCAAGTTATTTTTTAAAATATATGGCAGAATTCTAAAACCACCCCCAGTGACACATGCTTTATGATCCCCAGCCCTTGAGTGTGAGAGGGACCTGTGAATATGATGGGATATTATGTGATATGGCACAGTTGATTTTATGGCACAGTGTGCCTGACCTAATCAGGTGAGTCCCGGAAAGGGTTGGGCAATTATAAGTTATGGGCATGTAATATACAGTATGGTGACTATAATTAACGATACTGTTGTATATTTGAAAGTTGCTAAGGGAATAGATCGTAAAAGTTATCACAAGAAAAAAATTGTAACTGGTGATAAATGTTAACTAGATTTATTGTGACTGACTCAGTGTACACAAATATGAAATCATTATGTTGTACACATGCAACTAGTACGTTCTATGTGAGTAATCTCAATAAAAAGAAAAAAGAAAATATTTGAAAATAAAAAAATCTCCAGGAGCTCTTCCTGGAGATTTGAAGTGCGAGAGGGATTTGACAGTGAGAGTTTTTCTGTTCCAGCTTTGAAGATGGAGGGGATCACACAGCAAGGAATGTAGGTGGCTCCATTTGCTGAGAGTGGCCCCTGGCTGATGGCCAGCAAGGAAATAGGGATCACTGTCCTACAACCAAAGGAACTAAATTCTGCCATAACCCTGTGACCCTGGAAGAGGACCTCAAACTCTGGATGAGAACACAGTCTGGCTGACATCCTAATTTCAGCATTATGAGAACCTTAACAGGGAGCCCAGCCACACTATACTTGGACTTCTGACCTACGGAGCAGTGAAATAAATAAATGAGTTGTTTTAAGCCACTAAATTTGTAGTGATTTGTTATGAAGCAATAGAAAACTAAAAATATCTCACACTCACACACACAGAGCAAGGGGCAAAAGAATAAGACCAAAAAAAGCTGTTTATTTACACTTTTATTAATAAAGACGACAGAAGGATGAAGTTTCAATATTTTATTCAAGTTTTATTTTAAGTGATGTTAATTACAGCATTTGAAAGGGAGGATCTAATTCCACACAAAATGGAAGACTCTAAAATGTACCCATTAAACTGCTAAAAAATAAACTGAGTGGCGAGAATACAACAGAAGTCTAATTTAGGTTCTGAGTGTTGTCACCATGTGATTACAGTCACAGAGACTCTTCCCAGCTTGCAGCTGGGGCTCTTAGAAGCTATTTCATACTCTGGTGCAAGGGCAAAACACCACAACATGAGAGGGAATTAAGTCCTGAATTATTGGCTTCATCACATCCACCTTCTCCACCCCAAAATGGCACAAAAGAAACAACTACCACGCCCTGCAGACTACTTTTGGTGTAAAAGAGGTGATAGACTGGGGTGGAAACAGGTCATGAAGCTCTGTCTAAAAAAGTCCCTTCAGATGAGTTTGTACACACCATCAAACAGTGAGCCTCTCTCGAATAGGGTAGGAAATCAAGGTTCAATTTCAGGGAGTCACAATTTCATTCATTTAAGCAATACAAATTTACAAAGTGCTTACAAATCATCAGCTTCCACTTGCAGCCGTTTCTAGATAAAAAAGAAACCTGACATGTCTAGAGGGGCTGCCAAGTTCCCCCCAAGTCTACAGCTGAGAGGACCTTTTTGGAATTGGGTTTCTTCTGTACCTCTGAAAGGGTAACACCTTAAAGCTGAATCATCTTTAACCCAGAGGTCTAACATGATATTTAGCAACACTTGCATCCCAGACATACAACATTAAAAGGTACACTAAATTCTGAAGGTAGCTATGCTGCAAAATAGTTTAAAATTAAACGATTGTACAGTATTCGTTTATGCTTGAAATTCCAGTCCTAGACCAAGCTTGTGGCCACCAGCGTTGACATTCTTGCCATCCAGCAGAGCTGACAGTGTCAGTTTGATACCTTCCATGGGGAAAATCAGGAAGAGGAAAGGGGGAGGGGTGGAGGAAAGAAAAGAGAAGAAAGGTTAACACATAAAGTGGGAAGAAAAGTTGACACAAGGAGGGACGCTGGAGCACACTGGCAAAACCACATCGAACTCAGAACCCATTAACACCATCTGACTAATAGGTAACCTAGAACAAGCTCATGAACAATCTGTATTATTCCTACTCATATCTATTCTATGGACTCTACTTTCCTTTTTCCCCTCATTGTCCCCTGCTACAATTAATCTCTCTATCCTTGACACCATGCAGCTAGCTCCTTCAGCAATAGCACCTTGAAGTGAAACCCCAATTATGAATCAGACGCCAAGGTCTTACACTCACATACACACACACACAAACACAAGTACACACCTAACTGATATTTCCCCTAGAGTAGCTTAATTCTGACATCATGTAATCTTAGATTTTCAGGGTTCAAAGGCCCAACTTGTCCAAAATAACCCCAAAGTGACATAATCTCCTACGGCTCTAACCTACAGGGACTAGCCTAGCCAACTGTGCGGGGGAAGCCCGCAAACCAGTTTTGCCTTTGGGATGACTTATGGGCTAATTTTAAGAACCTGTTGGAAATTAGTTTCAAGCATTATGTACACTGCAGGGGAAAAAAGGATGGAAGAAAATAAACAAAATTATAACGGTGTTAGTCTTGGTCTTTTTCTCTCCTACTTACTACTTCTATTCTCCAAATGTTTTATAATGATTCTATGCTCCTTTATAAACATTCCATTATAAAACTTTATAGACATTCATTTACAATGTACTAATAGGTATTTTAAAAGCAATAACGCAAAGCAGGAAAGCAGCACCACTTTTTTTAAGACAAAGAACAAATTTCACACACAACGAGCACATACCTGGCTTTAGGGTCTGAGTGTATCCTAAGCCTATGAGGCTGGAGTTGTTCACTTTAGCCTAGCCAAGGAAAAGAGAAGACAGAACAAAAATGTTTAGTACTTGACGCTTCCATCTCCAAAATGAATGAGAGCTTTTTAATCAAGCAACTCGACTTCAGAATCAAATTCTCTTTTTTCATGACCACTTTGTTATGGGATTCATTAAATTCAATACGAAATATATCAAAGTTGGGAGCTTGGTCTCAGAGGGGAAACTCAAAGAGTCAACATAATTTTCAATTAAATGGAAGTTATTAATTATATCTGATTCTCACAGGTATCATTTATTTTTTCCCCCGAAATTTCATTTATACTGAGTAGGTCTGTATTTAAGTCATAATGGGTAAAGACACTTTCATTTATGGCCAGAGAGAGAAAAGCCTTCCTTGCATGGAAGATTCCTTGAAGATCTGTTTGTTGAGAAAAGGGAAAAACAGAGCAAATGTCAGACGGGGTTTTAAGGCTTTTTTTTTTTTTCCCAAAGGCAGAACACTGTTAGAATTTTCTCTTCATGAGAAAGAGAAGCAAAAATTACATTGACGTGAAGAAAGTTCAGGACAAGACAAAATTTAAAATGTATACTGGAGCACTAAAATTAAGTGATCTAGCCAATCACTTAATTTTCAGCACTTAGTGAATGTTGATTAATAGTTAAGTTCAATAAAGCAGTTGAGTGCATAATCGTTTTACCCTCTTTCTTCTATCTGAGTCGAAGGGCAACCTGGGACTCTCCCTGACCCCTTTCTGGTGAAATAAGGAGGGGTCAGGAGAGCAAGCTCAAGCCATAAGAACACCGAGTCCTGGGGAAAGCAGGGCTGCCAAGCTGCATGCTTTCCTGCTCGGATGCTATTTTCAGACCTGACATCTCCCATCAGAAAAAGGAGAGCCGGGGGAAGGAAGACCTTCCGCCAGTCGGCACCCCGTCTAGCTGTTCCTTCTGGCTCACCCCATCCAAATGATGAGGCCCCTTTCCCTTTGTTTTTACATGCCTAACATTAAAGGAGCCAAACTCAGTTCCTATTTCAGGAGACTTAAAATGGGCTGCCCGTAAATTACGCAAACCAGCCCAGAAACTGTTCTGCAACATGAGATTTCCTCATTCCACCTCAAAAGAGATGCCGCCGGCAGTGCCCTGAGACATCAGAGACTGAGCTCGACAGGATTTAATACAAAAACTGTGCGGCAGTCCAAGGGTCCATGAGCGATGCTACCGAGTCTACAAGAAAAGATGCCAACTGCCTGATGCCAGGGCCTGTTTTCTTAACATGCAATACAGGAGCCAGGTAAAAGAATGAAAAATTGGGGGGGGGGGCCGGCGGGCGCGGGGGGAATGAACACCTAAAACCTTAGGGTTCGAGGAAACCCCCTTTACAGTCTGCAGCATGGAACAGGGACCAGTTCGAGAAGGAGGTGCTACAGCGAGCTAATCTGGGTCAAATCCAGGCACCAGCACTTTACCAAATGTCTGCCCTTGGGCAAGTTACTCAACTTCTCTAAGCTTCCAGTTCCTATTTGTGTGATAAGAGAAATGGAATGAGCCTTTACAAAGAAAAAGAGGCACCGACTTCAAATGGATTATGTAAAACTTTAACACAGTAATCCACATGGAATGGGCATGGCACCCAGAGTAAGTACTATTATCATTATCATTTTACTCATTTTGAACTCTTTTGCTCATTTTGCTAGAAAATCTCTAGTCAAAGCATGGAACTCCAACAATCTGGAAGGATTCTGACCAAAGGGTCAGGTGATGCACGATTCCACAGGTACCTACCGAGAAGCAGGCGTCAGGGTCGATCTGATACTTGGCTGCTATTCCGAAGCGAGTGTTACTATTCCCTGCCGTCCAGGCGAGGTTAACAGCGGTCTCCAACTTCTTGTTCACCTTCTGATAAATGGAGCCACCAAACTCTGTCCCATCATTTCTGCAAACAAGCACAGCAGAGATGTCAAGCCACCCAGGAAGGCTGGCTGGAGTGGGGCAGGGCTGCCCAAGTCTGACAGAGGGCAGGGATGTTGTAAATGGACTGGACTGATCACAAAGCAGGCACCAAATTACAGGAAGCCTGATCCGATGAGACCGACACCAGAGTCAGAAATGTTCAGAGGAAGAAGGGAAGGCTATTCAACCATCACTGGGAACACCCAAGGCAGCTCAGTCAACTACTCGGGCTGCATGGAACTTGAAGTTCGCTTCCAAAATATTCTTTAAAATAGATGCAGCAATGAGGGCACTGGGACTCTGGATTCTGAGTGATTTCTTTCTTCTGCTGCTAATATTATTACTTTTATGCATGCTTCTAACATAAAAATAGTAAGGGAGGGGAAGCAAATGAGAACACAGCCAGAAATGGCAAGAAAGGCTGTGCCACAAAGCAGCTAGAGCCCTTCGCACCACCAGCCACAGCCACTGCTGGGGGGACAGAGACAGAGTCGACCGAGCCCCTTGGAGAAGAAGTAATTGCAAAAGAGCTTACCCTATAATTCAGATCGCCCACCTGTACATACAGTCGGGGCCGTGCAGCAACATCTACAGTCCTGGTGGGATTTTAAAAAGAGCTACTTGCTATATTACAGAACGTTTCCGCCTTTCAAAATGGAATGAAACCCTGCTGGCCAAACTCCTTCCTCCCTTCCGGGCACACCACAGTGACTCCAGCCTCTGGGAATGGACCCACTCCTCCCTGATATTTTCAACATAAAAAACGATGTCAAAGTTCCGCCTTATCCCTTTGGGTGTCTCAGAGAAGTGGCGTCAGAAACTGTTAACGTGAGCCCATGTGCTTTAGAATCCAGCAAAGAGCTTAGAACTCACTAAACCAAAAACAAATTGCTGCTGTTTCACTGCAAACTGCTTCTCACCAGTACACTCTCCCTAAAGTAGATACTCATTAAAAACACTCTAAATTCTTAGCCTGAAATACAGCCAAACATTGTACTTCCAGGAAGGCATCGCCTGACTCACCAGGAATCCTGACTTCTCCGAGCATGCTACAAAACAGCAGCTTGTCAAAAGTAACAGATCTTTAAGTTGCTTTGGTATAGTTCAAATAAGGAAATTTTCTTGGGCTGAAATGTGTTTTTAAAAAAAACAGATCTTTCAATATATTCTAAAACCAGCAACACAGTCTCCCTGTACCGAGCTCTCAAAACCATAAAAAGGGGGAATTCATTCAAATTCATCTATATGAAGCACAAAAAGCATCTGTTATACATCTGGGCCTCTGCGAGCACCAGGGCAACCCAGATTAGTTGTGTCAGCTGTTTCCATACCAGTTCCCAAAATAAACCATGTCCACTTCTTAAAACTCTTGAAGCTCGGGATTACATGAGGGAAAACAGCAAACAACCATCGTCCTTCCTAAATTGGTGACGATTCTCAACTCCAAACCAGGGAAGCGCTTTCCATTTCAGTCAAAACTCTAAATTAAAAAACATTTCTATGCTTGTGATATTTTTCCTATGACTTTTTGTACCTTGACTTTTTTGAATTTACATAACCTTTTTGCCCCTTTTTTGGAGTGCATTTCTATGAGTTTTATGACACGTACAGATTTGTGTGATGACCACCACAATCAGGATACAGCAGTGGTCCCCAACCTCTTTGGCACCAGGGACCAGTGCTCCTAAGAGAATCTAATGCCTGATGATCTGAGGTGGAGATGAGGCGGTGATGCTACTGCTGGGGAGCAGCCGCAAATACAGATGAAGCTTCATTTGCTTGCCTGCTGCTCACTTCCTGCTGTGGAGCTCGGTTCCTAACAGGCCACAGACCAGTACCAGCCTGTGGCCCAGGGATTGGGGACCCCTGGGATAAAGAACAATTCCACCAACCCCAAACTTCCTGATGCCACCCCTTTACAGTCGTTCCCTCCTCACCCCCCACAGGAACCACCAGACTATCCAGCTCTACAGTTTTCCTGTGATTTTTTAGTTTTAAAAGACTCTAAATTTATTAATGATATTCATTTATTATATTATATGAATTTATAAACTGTAGAAATTTCCTCAAAAAATTTATTAATGGAAATGTGATTTGTTTAGACACTACCATTTACTTGTCTTCAAGTTTAAGAAGTCACTTCTTTAGTGACCTCTAGTGGAAAGAAGGAAATTTGGTAAAGCTATACCCCACTTGTGCCACAGGTTAGTTCCTGGAGTCTCTTTGGGATTTTATGGATGAAATCTGTTCTCCTGAGCCTAAATCAGCTCTACTTCAGCTCTCTGGTTTGATTACAAGGGGCTCTCTCTAGCCTAACCTGCAATTTTCTCTTCCCTTCACTATACTGTCCAGGAGCTGATAAACTTTTAAATGCTCCACAATACAGAGAAAACATTCAGCATTTAACTGAGATAAGCATCTCCTAATCCATATCCCATGTCTACATTCCATGAAGCACAGCACGCTGGTCCTCAGGCAACATGCAGAGAAAGAGAGGCAGCGGCACCTTTTCCCCCCGTGTTGTTAGCTAAAACTGAAAGGATCGCCAACGTCCATAAAGCTGCAGGAAAGGGACACTCCTCTGCACTGACATCACACCCTTGCTGTCACCGATCGGTCATGCTGTGTGTACCAGTGACAGCACTTACTGTTCATAGACTAGAATGAACCTAAAGTCACTTCAGGAAATGGGTAGGTGGGAAACAGACAGATGCTGGCAGGCCATTTCGTTCATCTGATTCCAACAAACTCACTTCACAGTGATTAAAAATGGAGCTTAGAAAACAATCATGAAA
>NW_011888855.1:5624176-5625331 GCF_000151845.1 Pteropus vampyrus
TTTGTGTATATGACCAGGTCAGTGACTCCCTTGCCTATTATTCAAGACCCAGCATTCCTCGGGAAGGGTAGGTGAGTTGTGTCACTTGCAAATATATTATCACCATGCCTTTTACCAAAAGTCGACATCAGAAACAGGATCGCATCTACCAAATAAAATTTAGATTATTAAAACCAGATTGTTCCTGTCATTCAGCTACAAAACGGACATCTCCACAGATAGCAAGCTCCAATCCCAAGCAGAGACGACAGGAGAAACCAGATCTGCTCAGAGCCCCTACGACTGCACAGCCCCATCCACCCCAGCTTCATTCACACTGAGACTAAAGCTTCATCCACAGCACCCAGACTGTGGGCTCTCAATACCATACCCACCCCCAAAAAGGAGCCAGTACTCCTCAGAGAAATAGCAGACTCCAGGTCAGGGCAGGAAATGTGCAAGGTGAGTCTGAAGCAGCTGTCAAAGCCATCGAAGACTCCGTGCTGCGGTTGGGGCAACAGGACTTGACAGCTAACCTGCAGAGGCTCCCAGGGGCTTCCAATATGAGGCAGTGTGAACAGAATAACATCACATATGTTTAAATCTATGAACTCTTAACAACAAAACACACACAAATCAGTCATCTTTAGAGACTAGAGAACCAATTTGTAATTTTGAAAACAGCAAATAAAAAAGGAATCAAACATTTATTCCACCTTTCCCATACTAACTATATCTATACCTAACTATAACCAAACAGTTGATGAGACGTTTCCTTTTATTGAAATACTCCAGCTAATAATGAAGAAGGATCATGCGTGACACTAGCATACAAAGAGAAAACCAGACCTCCTACATGCATCTCAGTGCAAGCGAACAGCATCACTCACATTTTGGCACACTCCCTGCTTCCAATGGAATCTAAATGAGACGAAGCCTCTAGACTTACTGATTCACAGGAAGTACAGGGGGACAGGGTTAAATGACACCGCAGAGATGCAAACAGCAAATGTTCTATGTAATTCCACAGAACAAATGATCTAGTTTCAACAAATAAATTGAAAGGGGAAAAAAAAACAGAAAGGAGAATCTAAAAAGTAAGAGATTTAGGAGCCATAAGAACCAATGTTTGCAACTTTGCATGAACAATTTTTGATTCCGTAAAATTATGAAATC
>NW_011888855.1:5625381-5629213 GCF_000151845.1 Pteropus vampyrus
ATACTCCAGCTAATAATGAAGAAGGATCATGCGTGACACTAGCATACAAAGAGAAAACCAGACCTCCTACATGCATCTCAGTGCAAGCGAACAGCATCACTCACATTTTGGCACACTCCCTGCTTCCAATGGAATCTAAATGAGACGAAGCCTCTAGACTTACTGATTCACAGGAAGTACGGGGGGACAGGGTTAAATGACACCGCAGAGATGCAAACAGCAAATGTTCTATGTAATTCCACAGAACAAATGATCTAGTTTCAGCAAATAAATTGAAAGGGGAAAAAAAAACAGAAAGGAGAATCTAAAAAGTAAGAGATTTAGGAGCCATAAGAACCAATGTTTGCAACTTTGCATGAACAATTTTTGATTCCGTAAAATTATGAAATCATGTAAATCTGAACAGACCAGAGGTTTCAAAATACTAAGGGATTATAATTTTTTTGCAGTGTAATGATATTGTGGTTATACTTTTTAAAAAAGGAAACTTATTTTAAAATATATATTAAAATATTTACAAATGAAATTATGTGGTATCTGTTACTTCCAAATAATCTGAGGGTGGGAGGGATTAATTATGGATGTATAAATAAAACATGATTGGCCATGGGTTGATAACTATTAAAGCTGGGTGATGGGAACATAAATGAAGGTTTTTAATATAGTTTTCTGCATTCTTTTGTATGTTTGAAATTTTCCATAATAAAAATTTTATTAAGGTTAAAACCCCAAGACCTCAATGAGACAAGAATTTCAGTGTCATAGTAGAAAATAAAGCCAACACCCTTCCCAAGTGACAACAAAACTTGCAATTTTCATTCAAGTTGTTTCTGTGAATTTTCACAAGCTTTGAAAGAAAGGCATAACAACTTATTTCTCAATAAGAAAAACTCAAATATATTGCAGTCTGCCTATTCTTTGGGGGAAGAAGTCTGGACTTTGGCCAAGTATCCAACTGGCACCAAGGTGGGTGAGGTGATTGATAAAAAGACAGGTGCTCAGAGGCTGACGTTTAGAAAGAGATGGAGACCAAGAAATGTAAAAATTGGCATCTTATAACTACTAGGTAAAAAGCTGCTTCCTTCTTTCTTTTCTTTTTTCTTTTCTTTTCTTTTCTTTTCTTTTCTTTCCTTTCCTTTCCTTTCCTTTTCTTTCTTTCTTTCTTTTTCTTTCTATCTGTCTTTCTGCCTTTCTTTGTCTTGTACATGTAATTTGAACAATCTCTGCTTAGCCATCCTACGATGATTTAAAAATTTACAATGCTATATGTGTTATTCGATAATTTTCATTGATTGTACTGCATTTAATGAATATTAAATAGTGCATATTTTGTAAAAAAAAAAAAAAAAAAAGCTGCTGCTGACCACAGAGTGAGATGCCTGTGGCAGGGCCTCTGACTGTGGTGTGCATCAGCCTCACTGGACAGTTTACACAGTGTCTCACTGAGTTCTGGCCAGGGACACAGGGTCCCCAGAGAATGGGCAGTGCTGGGGCAGTGGCTCAGGTTTCTTTCCAGGTTTCTGATCTATTATAGTGTTCCATACCTTTGGAGCTACTGCTCTTTCAGATATCATTGGGATTTATTTTAAGCTATTGAAATGGTGGTGCTAATTTGACAAGCAGCTGAGAGAGGCATGACTCTGATTTGTGGTTAACCAGCTGGCTCTCTCTGTGGTAGGTACTCAGGACGAGTGCTGGTCCCAGATGAGGTCTGCACCCGTGTTTGGATGTGGTCTGTGCTCAGCCCCTTATGGAGCCAGTATCCCTTCCCAGGCTATACCACTCAGTTGCCTTGGAAAGCCAGCTTTCATTCCCAATCTCCATCGAGTCATCAAAACTTTCCTCAAATACCCAGTAGCAATATGTATGCTGTATGCCCCGAATCTTGGTTTCAAAATATTATTCTTCAATACAGGAACCAAGGCTCCTTGGAAAAATGGCTGATAGCAGGACTAAGGAAAAGCAAGTAGAAGATGAGCCTGCTACACCTTCTGAAAAGGATAGGGGTTTGTCAAAAACACACAGGATGTTCCCCGACAAGAAAAAGCCAAGGGAGTCCAACACCATCAAGCCAATGCTACAAGAAATGTTAGAGACTTCTTAAGAAGGAAAAGAAAAAGATCAAAAGTATGAATAATAAAATGGCAATAACTACATACATATCAATTACTTTTAAATATAAATGGATTAAATGTTCTAATCAAAAGACATAGGGTGGCTGAATGGATAAGAGAACAAGACCCATACAAGAGACCTACAAGGACCCACTTCAGATCAAAAGACACACAGACTGAAAGGGATAGAAAAAGATATTTCATGGAAATGGGAATGGGAAAAAAAAAGCTGGGGTAGCAATACTTATACAAGACAAAACAGATTTTAAAACAAAAGCAAGAGACAAAGACAGATGCTGTAATTCCACTTCTGGGTATTCACCTGAAGAAACCCAAAACACTAACTCAAATAGACATATGCACCCCTATGTTCATTGTAACATTATTTACAATAATCAAGACATGGAGGCAACCTAAATGTCCATCGGTAGACACTTGGATAAGAAGATGTGAGATATATATATATCTATATAGATATAGATAGATAGATAGAGAGAGAGAGAGATATATATACATACACACAAAGGAATATTAGTCATAAAAAAAGAATGAAATCTTGCCATTTGCAACAACATGGATGGACCTAGAGGGTATTATGCTAAGTAAAATAAGTCAGTCAGAGATAAACAAATACCATATGATTTCACTTATGTATGGAATTTTTTTAGAAATGATCAAACAAAACAAAAAAAGACTCGTAGATACAGAGAACATTTGATGGTTGTCAGATGGGAGGGGGTTTTGGGGGGATGGGTGAAAAACAAGAAGGGATTAAGATATGCAAATTGCCAGTTACAAAAAAAAATAGTCACGGGGATATAAAGAACAGCATAGGGAATAAAGTTAATATTGTAATAACTATATATGGTGTTAGATGGGTACTAGACTTATCAGAGTGATCGCTTTGTAAGTTATATAAGCATCTAATCACTACGTTGTACACCTGAAATACAACATTTTATATCAAGTGTAATTGAAAAATAAAAAATTATTAAACACACACACACACACACACACACACACACAGCAGACGTCAACTTGAAGGAAGTCCCAATGGCCAGATCTGGGATAATATGAGTAACAAAATAAGTTATAGTAAAGGATTATAACCCATATAATAAATGTGCATGAATCCATACTGATAAATAAATAATTGACTAAATAAATAAATGGAAGGAAAAAACAAGCTCTTCCTTACAATCTCAGTTAATAAATGTAGAAGGAACGATGGGAACAGAAAATCACCATTTGCCACACATAATTGTTGTAGGCAAGCATCACCAATGAATGCTAATACCTGTGAGCCAAAGCATAATAGAATATTTACATAGTCTCAAAGTATCTCCCCACAAGATATTTATTGCTTACAAAGAGAAAAATAGTAGCTTTATAAAGAAACCTGGCAAACACCACTTTAATCAAGCGATGAAAATGAATATCACTACTACTGAGGCATATTGACATATACCTCCCGGTATCACGCACCACAGTGACCACGACACGACATCGCTCCTATGGTTGTCAAACTGCAAAACCTGAGTTTAACCTTGAGGAAACATCACACATATCCAAACTGGAGAATTCTACATTAAAAAAAAAAAAAAAAGACAAAAAAAAAATCTGCATAATTACTGGCCAGTCCTCTTTAAAAGTGTCAAGGTCACAAAAGACGAAGAAAGACTATGTTCCAGATGAGAGGACGCACAGGAGACTTTATA
>NW_011888855.1:5630463-5641601 GCF_000151845.1 Pteropus vampyrus
CATAATTACTGGCCAGTCCTCTTTAAAAGTGTCAAGGTCACAAAAGACGAAGAAAGACTATGTTCCAGATGAGAGGACGCACAGGAGACTTTATAACTAAATGTGACGTAGTATCCCGACTGGACCACAGACCAGAAATAAGACACTGGTAGGACAGGAGATCAGTTAACAGTATAATAGCAACACAATTTCCTGGTTCTGATAATTACATTGTGGCAATGTAAGCTGGGTGAAGGATAAAAGAGAACTCTACACACTATTTGTGCAACATTTTTATATATGTTAAGTATAAAATATTTCAAAATAATAAAGTTAAATTTAAAAAAAACCTTTCTTCTTATGTATATTATTGCAGGACATGGAGACTTCTCTGCAACCTCCCAAAGGTAGTAGTAAATCCCTTACAAATTGCAAAATGTGCCATCTAGGGCAGGAAACAAAGTCCTGAGCAGCAAATTCAATCATGTGGGTAGACACACCCTCCAGCCCCTTGTCCTATCAGAGGCTCTCTCTGGATAACTTCTTCCATCAAGGCAGGGTGCCTGGAGGGAAGTGGGCAAGCAGGAAGGCAATGCTACCGCAACAGAAACTACAGCAGAGATGAGAACAGGAGTAAATTCGGCATGGTCTTCAGATCACGCATTACCAGGTTATAAAAAGACTACAGCCTCCGGAGGCAGGACCCCTGTCTACCCTGTTCCTTGTGGTCATCCTGCCCCCAGTACAAGGCCTGAACTCAGGAGATCCTCCCTCTAATAAACATTTGTCAGAAGGGAAAAAAAGAAAGGAGAGGGAGAGAGGAAAATAATCCAGAATGGCTACATGTCCTTGCCAGTCACTGACATGTAGGTTTAGGAGACTGACTGCTATGAGCAGAGGAAAAAAAAAGTATGTTCTTGAAAAAGAACAATTCCTTCTAGCCACTTTGAAAAGCACCCAGGGGCAGACCAACACCCCATCTTGCTTCCTGGTGTGCCCAGTAACCATCAGCCTAATTTGTTTGGCTGGAGAGCCTGAGGCAAAAAGTATAGCCTCAGGAGCCACCATGTAGTTAGGGATGTTTACATTGTCCCTAAGTATAAAGCTGGGGGAAGGGCCCTCCGAGCCAGAAAAATGGGGCTTGCACCAGTGACTGGTTAACCCCTGCTTCCAAATGTCACCTGCTGCCCTACAGCCTTGGTCACTTCCATTACCAGCAGCCTTACTCACAGGAAATGGAGCGTAACTGGACCAAAAGTCCTGCAGCCTCTACAGCAGAGGCCAGGAGAACAGTAACAGTGCAGAATCTTACTAGACAACACTGCTAAATGTCCTTGCAGAAAAAACAAGAGGTTCTTACCCAGTGTTTGGTGAGAAGGATGAGTCGAAGGTCAGCTTCAGTCCACGTGCAAGCTGAACATAAAAGAAATTCGCCAGTAGATTTAGTCAGTCACAAGGCAGGCCAGCAGATGTCAATTAATAAAACTGTCTTTTCCCAGGCAACCATTACCTGATCTTCCACAGTAATCTCCGTGCCGAGTGTGTTGTCAGTGTTCCATTTCTCTGTAAATGTCAGACCATATTCAGTCCATCTGTACTTGGTTTCCAGACTGCCTGTCACTTTGGTGGTCTCAGTGTTGGCGGAACCTGAGCTTGTAAATTCCTTTAAAGGTGAGAGAGAGAGAGTCACAGCCTGCACCCCAGCTCTTCACTTGGCACCATTGCACCCCTTAAACAGACTATACTTTCCTTTACGCAAGAAGTGATGATATCCTGAATGTGTGGGGGCAAAAGCTAATTCTAGAATTCAATTAGATATTTAAAGTACAGAGGGGGCTAAAGGAGCTCGCTAATTAAAGGAATCTCATGGGAATTCTTCTCAGCTTCCTTCCTCCCCTGTAACTCTTTAGTCCAAACAGAAGGCTCTCCTTCCACCTCGCCTCCCTCCTGGTAGAGAAAAAGCACTGGGCTGAAGCTGACACTGCTGTAATTCAAGCCCGAAACTTCTTCCTTCCAACAATTATCACACGCACAGTCTAAGAGCGACTACTAAGATTTTTTAAAAAAAATAATTATGCAGCAGAGAACACAGGTCAATTTTGAAATAAGGAACATGAAGAAAAATAAACCTTATGCCTGATAGAGCTGTGAATATTAACAGCTACTGAATTGGGGCCCTAACGGCAGAGTTCCCCTGGACCACCCATCCCACAGAGAAAGCAATAAAGTGACAACCACAAACTGCCACAATCAAAGTCTCTTCGTTTGACTCTACCACCCAGGACCTGGAAGTTATTGACTGATCTACAAGAAATCCCCATGTTCCATGAGGGTCAGGCAACTTACCAGTCCATTCTCAGATTTTGTTTTCAAATCAAGTTTTATTAAGCCGAATCCTGAAGAAAGAAAATTATAACTGTTAAGAGGTTAAATAAGTAATTCAAGAGCTACTCTGCCTCCCTTACGCTGTTTCAAAATGCCATGAATACAGACTGCGCCGGTCCCCACTGCTGCCTGCCTATGTGCAGAGCTCAGTTGCCATGGCACAGTCGCAGGCAGAACAAGCGCAGGCCCCACGTGGCCCCCACCTGCGCTGCCAGTGGAGTGTGAAGAAAAGGTTCGTGATGGCGTGGGCACGTGCCTAAGGATGGGCTAAATTTAGAAATCGCACTTCACGGCAGCGGGACCCACAGAGCTGCTCCACGCCTGGGAGAGGGAACGAGAATGCCCGCTTGTCTGCAGCAACTCTGGAGCCTGCCCCAACTGGGTGCACAACCCAAACTGCTCTCCTAGCTCATCTTTTCTCCCTGATGTGAAAGTTCTGAGAGCTGACTGACCCGGGTCTCTCAAACTGTGATGAGCAAAATCCCAAACATGCCAATCCAGTCTGTGAGCTGACAGGCCACTCCATGCAACACTCACCATAGCCCTTGGTGAAGACGTCCCTGGCAGATTTGCCAAGATCAACATACGTGGGAGGCACAGCCATCTTCTGCTACAATAAAAGAACCACCAGAATAAATACATTGGTAATTATAGAAATTAGTTTTCCATAAATAAAAATGATCAGGTATAATTAACAACCAATAAAAATCATCAACACTGAGTTCTGGGTACCTTGTTCTCCCAGGTGAGGACAGGGAAGCCTGTGCTGTCTCCTGCTTCTTTTTGTGGCCAGAACTTGAGACACCCAGTAAGTTTTGTTGACAAGAGATCAGCCTGACTTTACACCTCTTCTCCTCAGCATCCCCAGGACCGGCATATAGCAGTCAGTAAATATTTGCTGAACGAATGAATGATCAAAGGCATATTCCCATGAGCCAGCTACTTTACTGAATTGCAGGACTCTTGCCAATAAAACATATCTTCTTACAAGAACATTGACTGCGAGGACATTAAAGGCACTGAAGAGAAATCAGAGCTTTTCAATAGCAACCTATTTTCCATATAGTTCTGATTTCATTCACTCGACAAATATCTATGGAGTACCTACTATGTGTCAGAGTGGACCCAACTTTTCACACAACTTTTGCATTTTAGGAAAACCCACTTTGAGTATCACATTCCTCACAGGGAATACAGTAAAACTTAACTAATTAGGCAAGTCTTCACATGAAAGGCAATACAAGCATATCCGCCCAACCCCCCCCCCAAAAAAATTGTAATTCCAGCAAACATTTATTGAGCTCCAATGTGACTATTTTAAAACCAACTATCAAAGTACTGCTTGGGATTGTTGCATTTCACGAAGTTAGTCAACAAGCATTTGTTAAGCACCTCGGGATTCAAGGAAGGCGAGTAATTCAAACAGCCTTGCCTCAAAGACCACACCATGTCCCCGAGAGGCTTTGCTTGGGCACATTATGTACACAGAATTAAAATCCTAATTCTGGATGGCGCACACTCTGTGCTCCATCAAGGAAGAGAGGGCCAAGAGACAGCACCAGCTTCTGCATCTTCTCCATTTCCAAAGCCATTAGCCTCAATTAGCCAGAAATTCAGCTAACCCAAGGATGGTTCCACTAATGTCTAAAATACAGCATATCTAAACTATCACACTGAACCTACACACACCCCATCTTAAGTCTCATGTATGTGTACTGCATAAACAGCTGCAGGGCATGTTCCCGGTAAGGACCCACTAAAAAGTGGTCCGAGGGGTCCCCAGGGAACAATGCCACAACTGGAGGTCCAATTCCTTAATTTCAAAAACACTGCAGCGGGCCCACAGAACCAATGAGCACATTGTAAGAGAAACAACTATAAACTTGCATAATTCTACATTGTAAAAATTGTGGTCCAGGTTCTACTTTACTTTTTTCAGAGGTTTTGCTAATTCTGCCCCAACTCACTTCTGTGTCAGAGCAGAGAGCAGCCCAGTAAGCTGTTTACACTATCCTATTTTTGTTGGTGTTATTTCTTACACATGACCAGGCTGGAACCATGGGCAGCTCAGTCTACACATTAGGGTCAGGGCACAAAGAACACTTGGGGAAGATCCATTTTACACTGGCCCCACTGGTTCTTTCAAGTCTGGGCACTCCCCTTCCACTCCAAACAAACCCCACAGGCACCCCCACCCCAGGGACAGACCAGGAAACCATCCACCACGTCCTCCAGAAATACCCCCTGCCTAAGGCATATGCCGCAGCCTGGCCTCCTCTCAGGAGAAGCACTGAAACAACTCTGGAGAGAAAGCCGAGGGAATGCAGCCCCAAGCAAACTTGCAGAACCATTCGGCAAAGAGCCCAGATTATTCTCCACCCTGCCCCAGCACTAGCAAGTATCAATGGGCCAAGTGACACTCTTCAGTGCTGCCCCCTCCCCAGCTGGGCCACAGACTCAGCCCCAGGGCAAGGGAGACAGCAGTCCAGTGGCATTATCTCAGGGTCAGCTATGACCTTCCTGGGGAGCTTTCACATCTGGACACATCCGTCCCTCAGGGAAAAGACAGAACACTCATCATTTAATGTTCCCCGAATGCCTGCTCTCATCACTAATCCCCAAAACCAGACAGGCAAAGCCACCTGTCAAAAAATATTCTATGCGCAGCAAACGTCACCCTGAGTACATGGCCACTAAGGATTACGCTCCAAGGACAGCGGAGGGGACAGCAGAGGGAGCTCAGCAGCGGGCTGAGTGGAGCCAAACCAACTCCTGGACCTGAGGTAACACCCTCCAAGGTGGGCAGCAGAATGAAACCCCTTCACTAAGGCCCCCAACTGCAGTGGCTGAGGCTTCCCCTTCTGCTTTTTGGCAGAGTCCCCCAGCCCCCACCCCAGTCTCCTGCTGCATTTATCTGGAAGAACTGAGGCAAGGCCTGAGGCCGCTCTGCCTCTCTGAGAAGCTCAGCTTTCTTACAACTGCAAACAACACCCAGAAAATGCCCATTTCACACAGTTCTCAGCACCCACTTCAAAACGATTTTATTGTAGAAATAATGATTCATGTTTTTCAGGCTGGTACTGGAGGGAAGAGTTCAGCATTCTGCTTTCTCATCTGATTTTCTGCCTGCACTAACCTGGAGGCTGAGTCTTGGCCCTGGCCCCTCCCTCTACTCAGATCAGCTCACCTTCCATCTCTACAGCATCCACCTCATGCGCCTTCAGAAGCCCAGCCTCCAGAGGCTGAGCACGTCAGGGCACTCTGACATGGGCAGACCAGCCTGCCCTGGACAGATGGAAATCAGAAGGCCGCCTGGGAAAGGCAGAATCCCAGGTCTGTGCCTGGGTGATGGCTTCAAGGCAGAGCCCTAGGAGCATGGTTCCCAGGATAAGTGGAAAGTGAGGGACAGGCAGGGCTGGCTGAGCAGACCTGCCTGCGGTCACTGATGACTTTGAGAAGGACCAATAAATCACACCAGGAGATAAGAGCCCCTAGTTTCCTTCCCCTGCCCGCTAGCCTACCTACCACCCATTCCCTGGCTGACCTTGAACAGATTATGCAAGTGCCACACAGCTCAGGAATGAAAATCCAGCCCATACTGGAAGCTCAGAGGGGAGATAGTGTATCACCCAGCATAGTTTGGGTAACACTTACATAACCTCAGTCTTGGGGAGAATGTACCCGCCTTGACTCATCAGCTGCATGGCAGTGACAGCTGCTCTGCTCCCAGCGCCCCCACTACCTCCACAAGTACACACCTACCCCCAAATCACACCCTTGAACTCAAAGCATCCCAGAGCCTGTCATGCATAAATTTATCCAAAACATGGAAAAAGCTAGGTGTACAAAAATGCCAAGGCCTGGCACAAATAGGTATTCAATATAAATGTTTGTTTAATGACTAAATGCAGTGAGCATCAAAGTGTTTTTATAGTAGAAAAAATAGAAACTAAGTATCTGACAATAGGAACTAAGCAGATAACAATGTAACCAGGAAGCAGGAGCTCCCCTGCAAAGCAACTACAGCACCGCAGGCAAGAAGGAGGGGAACAGGGAGACCCTCGCTGGTACCCTCACCCCCACTTTGGCCTAAGGAGAGCTGAACTCAGGCTGAGGAGGCAAAGTGCCTTCAGAAATGAGCTCCTCTACTTCTCAACTCAGAACCGAGTGTGGACTTTATTTGAAGAGCCTTGGGGAGCCACTTTAGGGTGACTGACATGCCTGTTTAGGAAATTCACTCAACCAACAGATTGGCAAAAATGTAAATGACAATAACTACTTTTAGTGTGGGACATGGTCACTCCTATTCATGCCAAGCTGGGGTATTAGGTACAGTACAGCCCTTTTGGAGCCAATTGCTAGCAGTGCCTAAGTGGGCAAGCATTAACCCTAGCAGCAATTCTACTGCTGGGGACCCACCCGCCATAGACCCCAAGGCACCCAAAGATGGGTACAGGGAGATGCTCACTGCAGCATTATTTGTGACACAAAACCCAGAAGCATCCTAATGTCCATCAATGAGAAAATGACTGAATAAAAATTAAGGTACTTGCAAACTAAGGAGTATCATGTGGTAAGCAAAAAGAATAAGGTGGATTTATAGGCGATGGCACAGAAAGCTATCTATGATATGGTTAAAAGAAAAAAGCAAGTTACAGAAAATGTGTAATTCCATGGAATTAGAAGAAACCTGCTTTACATACACATCTTTACATGTTCACGCATTTGTGAATGAATGGAAAAGGCTGTGGAAGGATATGAGCCAATCTGTACATGTGGCTGCAACAGAGCTGCTTCTGGAAAGGGTGGGGGTGGGTTAGGGAGGGAGTGGAGTTAAAACAGGATTTTCATTTTTTAGTCTACTTCATTATCTAAGTTGTTTTTGTATATTGATTTTTTTTTTAAGGACAAAAAATTATAAAATGCAACCAATGTGTCTAAAATTGAGCCAGGTTGTCTTTGCAATGCCACAAAAAGCCATATTATAAAAGGCTGCTGCAGCAGGAGTGCCAGGAGGAAAAGCCATCTAGAAGGTGTCTACACTGGTTCGAAGCACACTGAGACATCAGTGTTATCAGGAGAGGCCTGAAGGAGGCACATTCTACTCCCAGGTGACAGCCGTGGCTTTGGCCACCCAGCCCAGAAGGCGGGAGGAGGCAGAGTCCCTGACTTTAGGGTGCATGAAAATCGCCTGAGGCACTTGTTCAAAAGCCCCCCTCCCTCCCTCCCTCTCAGCCTTTCGCTATCTAACGAACAGGCAGGGCAGCCCTCACATGAGAAGTGGGCTCCCTCCATGCACCAAGCACCCCCCAGAGCCCCCACGTTGAAGTGTGCTCTTTTCTCTGTAGAAGCTCCCTCAGAAGGATCCAGGCAGGGGAGCCTTGGTGCCCTCGGAGAGCCAATACCCACTGCCATGGTTGACGCGGGGAGCCCAATAGCCATGGGTCCCCAAATCTCAGTCAGGGACACCTGGGAGGAAAAGTCATCTGAACACAGGTCACACCCAATGGGTTGAGAGACAACATCTTCAAGAGCAAGGGTATCACAGGGCTAGGACCTAAACACTTAGAGCCACTCGGCCACAGCACTTCCCGGCCATCTGGGTGCCCAGGCAGCAGGACACAGTGCCTGCAGACGTTCTAGCCAGCACCAGCCTTTCCTAGCTGCGTCACTTTGGACAAGCCACTTATCACTTATAACTTATACTCCCATGGTCTCGTTTTGCTCATCTATAAAATGGGGCTACCAACAGTGCCTTTCTACCGGAGTTGCTGCAAGGATTAAGTAAGTCCATAGGCAGAGCATGTAGAAACGTCCGACACACAGTGAGTACGCACTAAGTGGCAGTGGTAAACACAATCCATTATTCTGGATAGTCTCTGTTTGTTGCTCCAGATTCACTTTCCTCCTCCATCCTGCCCTATGCCCCGAGACCTAGTAATTACAAGATTATTATCAATGGGCGATGGCTGGCTTCGGCCAACAGCAGAAGGCACCAGCAGAAGATGGGAATGAGGGTGGGGCACTCACCCCCAGGTTCCCTCCCTGCTGGATCTCGCAAAAGCAGTGACTACTTTCTTCCAACCAAGTCCGCAGCTCCTGCCAAGGGGCCTCCTCCCAGTTTCAAAGGACCCTCAGGGCCACGCTTCCTATCTGGTGCCCCAGACTCTACCGACACTTTTGCAAATGATCCCTTCATTATGCTTCCTTTGATTACCCCATGTGAGTGTGTGATTCCTGCAAGGACCTCGACCAAATGGCAATCATCACGTCACCATCATCATCACCATCATCATCTTGGATTCCCCTTGGGAAGGGAGAATTGAAGAACACCTTTGGCTCTGCTGTTTCTCTAACATCATTCTAGGTGGTATGTCAGGGCAGAACTGGGCCAGCCTATAAGAAAGGGGAGCATCAGACCAGCCAGAGATTAAAGCAAAAGCACCTCTTTCTAACTCGGGACCAGAAAAAGCAATTTCCCCAGCAAGAGGCCAGCCCAGCTCTGAAAGCCAATCTGTGGGGCCGACACCATCAGGAACTTCCCCACACACCCCCAGCCCACACCTTCTCACCAGGAAGGGGCAGCCCAGGAGAAGAGCCCCTGGTTGGGTCTCCCTGATGCTGGCAAAGCCGACGCCCCATGCTCTGGGAGCAGGTCTAGATTTCCAGGGCACCTGTCCTTCCCTCCCCTTCCACGACAGTCGCACACGGGGCAGCCCAGCTTTCCAGGCGCTGCTTCTATTTTAAAACTGCCTGAGAGCTGGGCTACCACCAGCTTCCACAAGCCTCAAGGGAATGTAGCTTACTTAAGAGCAGCCTGCCCACCCACCTATCAAGGAGAGAAGGTCTGGGCTGGCAGGCAGCATGCCAAGGTCTGGGTCCCAGATGCACCCAAGACTCCCGCCTGATCTCAGGCACCTGGATCCTCGCTGCCCAGTTTGACCCACAGAGGTTAACACAGATGGTGATTGGGCAAGCAGAGCTGGGAGTCGAGCAGCTCTGAGTCCTAATCCCACTCTACCACTCTCTAGATATGTGACCATGGGCAAGTCACAAACTATCTGCGCCTCTAACATGGGGCAATAGTACATGACTCAGCATCATTGTGAGGATTAAATGAGATGAATATAAAGCACTTAGTACAGTGGCTAGTACCTGGGAAGTATGCAATAAACGCGGACAGTATTTTGTCACAGGTTTTCATTTTATATATTTCTTATAATTATGGTTGTCATGCAGGTTGCCGAGAGGTTACCTGAACCCCAGGGTCCAGAGTCCTCCCTGACCATGATGAGGTATTGTTTAGTTGAATATTGTCCAGCCAGGTCCTGGAAGAATACCTCACACCTCATCCCAGAAAAACTGACCCTTCTGATAGACATCCAGTGCTATTGACCTTGCGACAAATAGGAGTGACTCCACTCACCGCTACTCACTGACAGTTAGCCTCCACCCAGCCATGCACATGCTCACTCTGATCAGTGTGAAAAAATAACACATCCCTACTGAACAGCAAATTCTCCTTTTAAACGGGCATTCACATCTGTTAGCTCCTCGCAGTGGCCCCCTGGAGCGACAAGTGCAGTGTGACACACCAGCCCTGAAGCTAGCCAGACCACGCCCTGAATTCCAGCTCCACTGCTGCTGAGCTGTGTGACCTTAGATAGTTACCTCACCTCTCTGTGCTCAGGCCTCCTGACCTAAGAAATGGAAACAGTACCTTTCCCCCAAGGCTTGTAAGATGGTGAATTCAATGTCACAGAGCATTAAGTCGAGCCCCCCAAAAAGTGCTGAGCAGGCCCTCAATAAACAGTGACAGTGATGATGATGATCACACTTGTATACTGGAGAAACCGAGGGACAGGAGAGTGACTTGATCGGTACTAGACCCTATGGCTCATGCCAGAGCCGTGTGGTGAGCTCAGTCTGCTCTCCAGGACTCTTTCCAGCACAGTTCTGGGTAAAGGCTTAGATTCCCACTCACCCTCAGCCCCCTGAGAGCAAGCTGGAAAATGGAGCACTGTGCCCAGGCCCAGCTGAGGATCCCACCGCTCGCCTTTCTTCAATGGCCACCAGAAGAGTCTGTGGGGAGCCTGAGGCCACAGACCCTCTGACCACTGAGGGGCTGCCCGCAGGCTTGGCTGGCTCTCAGCCACACACATACCTCTCTCAGTCACTTCCACCAAAGAAGTCACACCGTGAGAAATGCCAACAAGGGCAGAATGGACTTTGGCACCTTGGGAGCATCTTACCGGTAAAGGTGGGGGTGAATGTGTCTTGTTGCCACCAGCCCAGAGGTTGTTGTCCACATCTGCCTAGTGCCCAGCAGGACCAGAGGCCCACAGACAATTCCTCACTATATGGTCCCCCTGAGCCCCTGTGCTGTGTCAACAAACAGCCCTACAGAATAGCAGAAATAAAATTAAGTAATCAACTGACAGCAGCCTCCCTCCCCAAGGTCAAGCACTTTAGTTGGGTCAACTCCAACAGAAGCCATTGGCCCACCCACCATTAAGGAGAGAAAAGGCACCAAGTCCAAGGCCTTTAGAAGAATCCCAGTTGCCCATGTCACCCTCCCCTGCAAGCCCAGAAACACTAGTTTAACAAGTTTCCCACAGGATTTGGAAAGTTACACAATGAAGATAACGTGTTTAACGCAGTTATTTCAAATTAGGGAACAGTTTTGTTTCTCACTGCTCTAGGGTTATACGTACCGTTGCAGTTCTTTAAATATGTGTGACTCTGCTAGGCAAGGCTACTTTCTGGAAATGAGT
>NW_011888855.1:5641651-5644109 GCF_000151845.1 Pteropus vampyrus
CGGACAGTATTTTGTCACAGGTTTTCATTTTATATATTTCTTATAATTATGGTTGTCATGCAGGTTGCCGAGAGGTTACCTGAACCCCAGGGTCCAGAGTCCTCCCTGACCATAATGAGGTATTGTTTAGTTGAATATTGTCCAGCCAGGTCCTGGAAGAATACCTCACACCTCATCCCAGAAAAACTGACCCTTCTGATAGACATCCAGTGCTACTGACCTTGCGACAAATAGGAGTGACTCCACTCACCGCTACTCACTGACAGTTAGCCTACACCCAGCCATGCACATGCTCACTCTGATCAGTGTGAAAAAATAACACATCCCTACTGAACAGCAAATTCTCCTTTTAAACGGGCATTCACATCTGTTAGCTCCTCGCAGTGGCCCCCTGGAGCGACAAGTGCAGTGTGACACACCAGCCCTGAAGCTAGCCAGACCACGCCCTGAATTCCAGCTCCACTGCTGCTGAGCTGTGTGACCTTAGATAGTTACCTCACCTCTCTGTGCTCAGGCCTCCTGACCTAAGAAATGGAAACAGTACCTTTCCCCCAAGGCTTGTAAGATGGTGAATTCAATGTCACAGAGCATTAAGTCGAGCCCCCCAAAAAGTGCTGAGCAGGCCCTCAATAAACAGTGACAGTGATGATGATGATCACACTTGTATACTGGAGAAACCGAGGGACAGGAGAGTGACTTGATCGGTACTAGACCCTATGGCTCATGCCAGAGCCGTGTGGTGAGCTCAGTCTGCTCTCCAGGACTCTTTCCAGCACAGTTCTGGGTAAAGGCTTAGATTCCCACTCACCCTCAGCCCCCTGAGAGCAAGCTGGAAAATGGAGCACTGTGCCCAGGCCCAGCTGAGGATCCCACCGCTCGCCTTTCTTCAATGGCCACCAGAAGAGTCTGTGGGGAGCCTGAGGCCACAGACCCTCTGACCACTGAGGGGCTGCCCGCAGGCTTGGCTGGCTCTCAGCCACACACATACCTCTCTCAGTCACTTCCACCAAAGAAGTCACACCGTGAGAAATGCCAACAAGGGCAGAATGGACTTTGGCACCTTGGGAGCATCTTACCGGTAAAGGTGGGGGTGAATGTGTCTTGTTGCCACCAGCCCAGAGGTTGTTGTCCACATCTGCCTAGTGCCCAGCAGGACCAGAGGCCCACAGACAATTCCTCACTATATGGTCCCCCTGAGCCCCTGTGCTGTGTCAACAAACAGCCCTACAGAATAGCAGAAATAAAATTAAGTAATCAACTGACAGCAGCCTCCCTCCCCAAGGTCAAGCACTTTAGTTGGGTCAACTCCAACAGAAGCCATTGGCCCACCCACCATTAAGGAGAGAAAAGGCACCAAGTCCAAGGCCTTTAGAAGAATCCCAGTTGCCCATGTCACCCTCCCCTGCAAGCCCAGAAACACTAGTTTAACAAGTTTCCCACAGGATTTGGAAAGTTACACAATGAAGATAACGTGTTTAACGCAGTTATTTCAAATTAGGGAACAGTTTTGTTTCTCACTGCTCTAGGGTTATACGTACCGTTGCAGTTCTTTAAATATGTGTGACTCTGCTAGGCAAGGCTACTTTCTGGAAATGAGTAAGATGTGTATCCCTCAAAAAGGATGTCCAGGATCAAGGGACTATGGTCCGGGCATGCAGTCACTACACATGCCCATTGAGTAATTCCACGAATACTTAATGAGCACCTACTATAAGCCACATGCCAGAACAGTAAAAAACCATCCTGTCAATAAGGGTGAGGCGACTCTTACATAAAAAGCTACAGTGCAGTTACCCCCACGGACCCTTCTCAAGTACCTACTGTATGCCAGATGGCACCACCACAGGCACTGAAAACAAAGCTGCATAGGGCTTAAGCCTGACGGTGTAGGAACTCAGTCCAGAGCTGGAGTGGACAAAAAGTCAGGCCCTGGGCAGTCTGCCCTGGCCTTGCCAACAGCATATTAAGCAAAGGAGCTCATTTCCCTATCTTCCCCGGAGAAGGTGGACAAGGGGATAGGGGCCTCAGGTGGGACAGGCCTAGGTCTGCATCCACGTTCAACTTCCTGCTCCAGCCTGACCCTGTCTGTAAACTTAAAGGATTTTCATAAACTATCCTAAAAGTTACTTGATGCCTAAAACACAAATGCTTAATAATACCTAATGTTCAAAATAACAGGGACTATGTTTATTTAACCCTTTCCAGAACACCACGTGGAGCAAACGGGGTCTGCAGGGGATGAGCCAGATCCTCCCAAAAAAGCCTCAAGGGTAAGTGTCAGGCCTTCTCCCTGCCAGGCACTGTTCTGAAGGCTTCACGTTCATCAACTCATTTTATTCTTCCCAAAATCCCATCGAAGAGGTATAAGTGCTCCCATCCTATAGATGGGGAAACTGAGGTGTGGTCCTTCGGGCTGTCTGACCTTGAACAAGCCCCTAAGGATACGGGCCTCAAAACC